>NC_142929.1:123490735-123555735 GCF_046866305.1 Octopus bimaculoides | reverse complement strand
GATGTGTCTGTGTTTAATAGAATAACTGAAATGAATTCTTCTCTAAAGCAATTTAAGTATCAACACATTTGATCTCCCTTTTTATTTCCCCTGCCATAGGCCTTAATAGATTTGGACTTAATGTTTCATTTGCAGAGCAGTGTTAAATAAACGTATGCATGCTACAAATATGATGTGAAGTGCATAAAAGCTAAAAATCCCAATTTGTTTCATTTTTTAAAATTTATTTTGTACTTATTAATTTATTTGGAAAATTAAAATAAAGTAGTGGCTTGCTAGACTCAAAATATTTGGTTAATGCCTATATTGTTGATGTTTCCCATGAAAAATCTCTTAGTGTAATATTTCCAACTTTACCTGTGACCGAGATTGTCGGTGCTGATTTATAAAATGTTAGTACTTACTATAATTATTAACAGATGATAGAGAACACTAGCTGTTTTTGGTCAGCAGGTGAGTGTTTGATATTTAGTCCACGTCCAACATAATCAGTAACTTCCTTTCTTAACCCATCTCTCAATGTTGTCCATTTTCCTACACTTGATAAGATTTTCTGTCCCAAATAGTTGCATTGTCCACCTCCTACATAGTTATTTGTATGTTATATTCCACCTGTACTTTGGAGATACAGCTGACTGGGTCAGTTAAGCATTGACCTAAAATATACTTTGACTGGTTTGTTGGTTTGTATTCTGTGACCAGAACTGAGCTGTGAACAATTTCCTCTACACCTAACACTTGAAGCTTGCTAGTTCAGTCTACCTAAATGTAAATGATAGGCACCATTAGTAGGTACAATTTATCCTTGTAAGTATAAGGAACTCTATATTATTGTTATGTTGCAGTACTGGGGTTAAATCCTGCTGTGAAAATGGATAAAGCAATGAAATACTACCCCAGTACATCATTCTTTGTATCAGAACATAAAGATTAAATCTTTAGTAGTGCCCTAATGACACAAAAAGTTAAGAGACTAAGCATCACCTATTCTTTTTACTTCTACTTTTTCTCCTTATATTTAGGGCTGTTTATGATAAAACATGTCTTTATCAAGCAGACTTTGATGTAGTTCTTCTAATGATTTATTTATGTCACATCATGTGTGATTCAGAATAAAGTTTTGGGCAGCAGCTTGATAGTGTTAGAATAATTAGAAATAGATTGAGAAATAAATAATTAAGTTGTAGAAAGATGATGATGTGTGTTGTTGATAAAGATGTGTCTTGGCTGAGTAGACCTATGATGAAAGACATGCCAGTTATGACCACCCTATCCTTTTTTTTTTAATTATACATTTTAAGACAGCTGTTTGGATTTAAGAGAGATTTGTTTGCTATTTCTGGCAAACAGAACAACTGCCTAGGGGCACCTTTATTACACATGTGTGTGTAAGTAATGCATTTTAAAAGAGAGGGTAAATGGAAATAATTATTTAAATAGACATACATCTGTTAGTTCTTTACTAATAATCTTATGACTACCTTAATTCACCTTCAATTATATTAGACTTCACTAAAGATTTTAAATCTTCTTTATTTTAATCAGTACAATATTGCAGGAGAATTCTAAGGAACTGTTTCTCCCTCTTTATGTGGGTGGATTATGTAGCTTATCTCTTATATAGGTGAATTGCAGGTGAATTATTCTACCCATTTTTATGTAGATGAGACAAGCACTTTATATCAATGTAAATGAATCCAGCATGTGAATGAAATAGGCAGCTTATTGATATGCAGGTGGATTTGGCAGCTTATCTACATATAGAGAATAAAATTCATGTTTTTTGTTGTCTATATAATGTTATTCAAATGGTGCATGCCTATTTTTGGTGTTGTCATCTCTGAATACAAACATCCTGTTTTTTTTTTTTATGTCATGATGCAACATTTCTTTTCAAAAGTTTGTCATTTGTCATCCCAGTTTTCTGTTTGACATGGAGATTCATTGTTATTGTACAGTAAAATCTTTCAATTATTGTTGTCATATCCATGTATGTTTTAATTGTAACATTTTACCTATTTAAAATATCTCACTTGCTTAGTTAAATATATCAAATTCAAAATTGCATACACATACATTTATATACACACACATATACATAGTCATATATATATATAAATATATATATATATATATATATATATATATATATATATATATATATATATATATGTATAAACACATACATATGTATTTGTGTGTGTGTCTGTATATATACATATATACATTCCATACAGCACCTAAAAACACCTTTAAAAGTTTTGACCTAGATGAAATTTAGAAAACAGAAAGAATTTTCTTTTTAATCAAATTTATTGAATAATTACCCTAATTTCATACCAAACCAAAATAATTTTATTGAGAAATGGTAGATATCAGATTTTTATTAAAGTTATTCAATTTAAATGTATTTTATTGTTTAATTTTTTTACATTCATTCCAATAATTGAAACCTTTCCAAACCAAATAGTTCTGCATTTATTTACTTACTTTTTTTAACATCTGTCTATACTTGCTAAATTTTCAAAATTGTTATATTTTAAAAGAAATTTACTTCTTTGATTGAGCCTAATCCATTCTATTTATTGCTAGTCTAACCAAATACAACTAAATTACATTGTGTTGTAAAAAGTTCTAACATTTTCCCTAACATCCCAGAATTCTGATAAGAGACTTCTTTGTTCTGTTTTTATGTATATTATTAAATTGCTTTCTTTTAGATCATAGGACTTCAGGTAAATATGCTGTGTAGCAACTGTGTATAGAAACCTACCTGAGTATTAACCAACTCCATAAATATATCTCTTTTGCACATTGGTAGCAGATGACTGATTAAAACATATTTCTTCTGTGTATAAGTTATAGGATTGTTGTTGAAAGTACACCTTAAGCAACCATAATCCAATTCTCCATCAGATTCACCATTATTAACAGTTTGCCAAATGAAATTTTCATTTTTTTTTTATCCCTTGATATTGTGACTCTTTTATGCCACGAACAAAGCAGAACAAACTTTTATCCATATTTTATTTACTGAACTCAACAGTGATCAGTTTTGTGATTCTATGAAGTAAAATTGTTCATTTAATCATGACTTTCCTGATAAATTCTGTACCAAAATATGTATAATAATACTACATGATAAAAGCAGCTCTCATACATGCAGTAAAAACAAATAAAAAATTATTCCTGTATGAGTGTGTTTATGAGTTATATAAGTTTCAGCTTCAAACATGACGCCTTATGAACCCAGATCCATCTTTCTCAGTTAGATTTACTATTATTGCATTAAAACAGTTTTAGATAAGTGTAGTTTCATTTTTTTAAAACTCTTGATATTGTGGTTCTTTTTATGTCACTGCAGTTCTGAACAAAGAACAAACTTTGGTCAATATTTTATTTACTGAACTGAAACATATCTTGTGTGTCATGAATTTTCTGATTTGTTTTGTGATGCAACATCTCTAGTTTACTCTCTTTTTTGTAATAAGTACAGAATATTTCTAATATTTTTCAGGGACAGTCCAAATATGGTCAAAAATTTTGAACTACGGAAAGGCTATACAATTGAGTAAGTTGAAATGTTTCACCATAATGAAATGGGAATTGACTGGTATTTTTTATAACAATATTTGTTGCTCTGAACATTTCTGAATATAAAATTATTGATCAGTAGCATTTTAAAATTATTCTTAGGCATTGAACTAGATTTTTTTTTTAAGGCAGAGGTAGAAAGAGCAATGCTTGTCTCTTGTCAGTGTCTCTGCAACTGGTGAGAAGAAGACAAGAAATTCTCTTCCTTAAACCAGAATACTTGCACCAGAGCGTGCTACACCACTGCTACTCCAAGTGGTGGTCCATGGACCGGTTCCAGTCTGTGGAGTGGTGCCAGTCCATGAGCCATCAGCTGCTGGTACGCAACAAGTTTCCAGAAAAGAAAGAAACATTATAAAATGCTTATGTAATATTGTATTATTTGTTTATAAAATAAATATAAGATAAAAAAAATTGTCAACTTTTATTATATTCATTATATATATTGTTTCTAGTATAAATTAATATTACTAAGAAATATTACTGGTCCCTGGCACATTGGAAAAAATAACTGCTGGTACGCCACATCAGATAGTTTGAGAAGCACTGTGCAGCTCTACTTATATGTCAACTAATAATCTTTTCTGCACTAGGCACAAGATCTGAAATTTTGGAAGAGAAAAGGCAGTCATTACATCAACCCCAGTACTTAACTGGTGTTTATTTGACTGATGAAAAGCTAAGTCAACCTTGGCAGAATTTGAACTCAGAATGTAAAGATAGATGAAATGCCACTAAGCATTTTTTCCAGCATGCTAACAATTCCGTGAGCTCATCACCTTTATATGTCAACTAATAATCATATTAGTAGTGTGGCATATGTCAGTTTTGATCTTTGATTTGTGAGCTTTGGTTCTCTTGTATTATTACCTATAATTGCTTGGACACTGAATGTGGCGGCATTCAAATGTCCATCGTGATCAAAATTGAGAATGGCATCATTATCATCATCATCATCAACATTTAGTGTTTAGTGTTTCCATGCTAGCGCAGGTTAGACAGCTTGACAGGAACTGGCAAAGCCAGAGCCAGCTACAGTCAATTTATTAACATCATACAAGACCCAAATGGCCTAAACTCGAGGAAACAAAACTTGGGTTGACTATTCTTGCAATAGCTTCATAGCATCAATAAATAATGTTCCATTTAGCTACAAGAGATAATAACAACTAAACATCTTTGATAGAATCTGATTAGATAATTCTAAGGTTTGGTGTCACTTCTTGATAGGACTATATAGTTAATATGTTCTGCTAATATACTGAGCACATGACACAAATGGTAACTTATCCACTGACACCACTCTTGGAATTACAATTATTAAATTGTAATTATCGTGATGATCATCAGTATCAATTTATGTCTACTTTTCCATGCATAACATAAGCTGGACAAATATTTTCAGCACAGTTTCTCGTCTTTTGTTGTAGTCTTCGTCACCTCTTCCATGAGGTTCAGCCTTTAGTGTGTGTATGTAGCTATATTTTTATATATTGATATGTATTATTTATCTTTTACAGAGGCCCCTGGTCAACTGTAGTTCATTTTGCCTGTAAATCAGAAGGTAGTAGTGACCCTAAGGACCCAGGTGAGTAATAAGATAAATTATATTAATAATCAAAAGAGTAATAATGTTTTAAAAACTTAAATCAATTTTAGAATCATTTGGGAAAAGTTTTATCAAATTTTTAATCACGAAGGATTGATCTGAGATTAATTAGATTAATGATATCATTATTGTTTAACATCTGCTTTTCGTGCTGGCATGGTAGGGACAGTTTGACAAGAACCAGGCACCAGACTTCTGGAACTGTTTTGGCAGGATTTTTACAGCTGGATGCCCTTCCTAACACCAAATACTCAGCAGAGTGGACTCAGTGCTTTATACGTGGCACAAGCACAGATGAGATCAGTTTTGGCAAAGTTTTTACAGCTGGATTCTCTGCCACACGCCGATCACTTTACAGCATGGACTGGATGCTTTTTAAGTGGCACCTGCACTGACAGGGTCACCAAGTACCTTGCAAGACAAAAACAAAATCTTTTGAGAGGGGAGGGGTCATTGAAAGAGGTAATCTTGTGCCAGATGATGAAGGGTTATAGTGAAACAGAGAGACGGAAATGAGTGTCTTGCTGTAGAGGAGGTACAAGGTTACCCAGCCAAAGACAGAGAAAGAGAGAGAGAGAGAGAGAGAGATCAGGAATGAGGATAGAAACCGGTGTGCTGCCGCAAAGGAGATATATGGTTACCCAACCTGAGGGAAGTGCAGGAGAAGGAGAGAGAAAGTGAAAGACAGCAGGATAGAGATGGTGGCAAAGTGCCAGGCATGCTCACAAGGGGCAGGGATCAGAATATAAATGGGATGGTCAAGTAAAGGAAGAGAGATATACAGATGGCAGCAAGTGCCAGGGCATACCCTTGAGGTTTGAAGCTCATAATATAAGTGGCAGGATATTGCCAAAGAAGCGTGATTAGAGAGATCTTAAACAGAATTTTAGTTTAGATAGATGTAGTTATGACTATGTGGTTAAGAAGCTTGTTTTCCAACCTTGTTGTCTTCAGTTCAATTCCACTGCTTGGCCCCTAATGAGGGGATTTGGGAAACAGAAACTGAAAGAATCTCATCATACATGCATACATCATCATCATCATCGTTTAACATTCATATATATATACATACGCATACATGCATACACTCACACACACACATACATAACGTGATAAGGAATGTAATACTTATATATGTATATGTTTGTATGTACCCTTGTTTAGATAGCATGTGATGGTTGTAAATGAGCATTATCTTCATAGAAGCTAGGTTGTTAGTTTCTAGTCTTCCATGTTTTACCATGGAGGAAATATTAACTTGCTTGGAAACATGTGAAGGTTGGTGACAGGAAAGGCATCCAACAGTAAAAAATCTGTCCCAATAAACTCCATGCAACCCATGCATGATTAAAAAGTGGGTGTTAAAATGATGATGATGATGATGATGACAATGATGATGATATGCTACCAAGAAGGATTATCAAGGAAGACTGTAAACGTATACACACACACACATATCCCCTTTATATTCTGTGTTAAAATTCCATTCAGGTCAGTTTTGCCTTTTTTCTTCCAGAATTGATAAAGTAAATACTTGACAAAATACTTGGATTTGTACATAAACAATTAAAAACTTCAAAGGTAGTTCCCCCAAGATGGTCACAAATAAAAAACTGAAAGTAGTAAAAAAAGAAAATAAAAGAAAATGGTGGAACTTTGCTATTAACTTGATCGTAACAATTTCATGTTTCTAACATCTTCATATCACAATATAAGAACTATATGTGGAAGACTGAAGTCTGTTGCAATTTTTGATACACAAATTTTTTTATTTTTTTCATATACAAAAACAAATATTGTTGTTACTATGAATGACAAAATGTCATGAGAGTTCGGAGATAATAGTTTTTGGGTTGATGTGGCTGAAGCAGCAGTCAAAAGGTTGACTGCTGGTTATTGTGTTACAGTTACCTATTGTTCATTAGCTTGTGTTGTCAGCTGCTGCTCTTCTACCGTCTCCTATGTCCAGTCTGATGTCTCTCCTCTTCACTGTCTCACATGTTAAATGCTAAGCTGTCTCTCAATGCTCTCTATTTTGTAGTGCGCTGAATTTATACTGCTAGATAGGCTTAAAGAGGAAGGTGCAAAAAGATGGTACTGTTGTTGGAGCCAGTTTCATGTGAAGTCATGAATGGCCAAATTTTGTTGATTATGTGGGTAATATTTTAGCAAATTGCAACATCAGGTGATTGTTGAATAATCCTGCTATAGGACCATTATTATCCTTTAGTGAGACAAGACTTCTTTGTTATCTAGTAAATCAGCATTATCTGTGAAAAATGTAACACACTTTTGTAAATAAATTATAAAGTAAAACCATCCACATGTTTGATATATTTTTCATTTTCCATTCAATTCAGGAAAAGCTCAGATCTTTGATGGCTTCTCCGACAGCTCCCGTTTTTGGCAGCTTCTAATCATTGACAACCACGGGGGAAGCTGCATCTGTTTTCAGGGCATCAATTTATATGGCGCTGAAAAACGGATTTTCACTGAACTTGAACAGATGTGCTTTTCAGAAGAGTTTGCTAACAGGGTTGTGCAAAAGGGTTTTAATACGTATAAAAAATTTTTAGAAATGAAAGAATCGGACTTAAAAACTCTGGTAATTATTTGTTTCTTTATTTCCTTTGTATGTATAGATATATGTATATCTCTTTTTAATTTTCTGAATCTTTCCTATAAAGAAAGGGCTAATTTTGGAATTAGACTCTAGCATAGAAACTAGCTCACTATTTGGATTTAGAACAACAAAAGTAAAAAGTTAGATGCTGAATTTTAGAAAAGTCTTGCATATTCATACTTACTGGTTGAATTTGAAGAACATGAGTTAGATTTTCTAGGCTATAACAGAGTAACATAACTAGATTCTCTATCAAAAGAGCCTCTTTATAGTCAATCAATCATTAGAAACATCATCCAAATTTTCTTTAAATCCACCCTATCATTTTAAGCAGGCTAATATCTAAGGTCACAGCGACTGATGTAGCATTAGATGAAAGATGCCTGGAATGCTTTTGATCACAAGTCTGTTTAATTTAGCTTTGAATAATGATACAATGCTCATATCTAAGTAGATCCTTAATTGAAGCCACATCCTCATACACCATTGCTTCAAATCATGTTACAAATGTAGCCACATCTAAGTTAGTTGTTGTTGTCATCCAAGCATTTTTGCCACAAATGAGGCACAGGTAAATTCTAACATGCTATTTTTTTTTTTTTTTTTTTTTCAATTTCTTGTAGCTTCCAAATATAGATCAAGTCCGACACATGCTGATGCATTTAGGAGCTCTGAAAATTAAAGGTTAATCTTCATTTTTCTTTCCTGTTAACTTTACTAAATGACATCCTGTTTTTTTTTCCAGTTAATGTAAGTTGTAGTTAAATTGACAAATAATCAATAGTGGAGAAAGGTGAGTCATTAAGCTGACAGAAATGATGGAAATACTTAGCAGTGTGATATAATCACTTTAAGTTATCTCTACAGATTTGCTATAGAATTTAAAGCCAGCACTGAAAGTTATGGGATTTCATATATGAATACATCTATGTAAACAATGCGTTTGCATTTACATAGGCATATTCGTATACGAAATGTCACAACTTTTAGTGTTGGTTCTAAATTTTATAGAAAATCTGTAGTTATAACTTAAAAGTGATATACATACATACATCATCATAATTGTTTAACATCTGCTTTCCATGTTGGCATGGGTTGGACAGTTTGACTGAGGACTGGTGAACAAGATGACTGCACCAGACTCCAATCTGATCTGGCAAGGTTTCTACAGCTGGATGCCCTTCCTAACACCACCCACTCCTAGAGTGTAATGGGTGCTTTTAATGTGCCACTAGCACAGGGGCTAGTCAGGTAACACTGGCGTCAACAATGCTCTGGCATTAAAAGCTTTTGGTTTTCTCTTACAATTCTATTCATACACTGGTTCTAATGATGAATAGAGATAACTATTCCATGTTCACCTTACTATGTACAGGACAGCCATACCTTGTGTGATACTTGGACATCTTCATGGGCACCATCAGACATTGTATATTTATAAACAATTTAAGTTTATAAAATAACAATGGACCCAATAATAGAAATCAAACTATACATCTCCTGCCTTACAAATGAAGCCTTATATTTAAGTACAACCTTTCTATTTTTGATCCTATAGAATATCTTTTACATTTATAATTCAACAGAATATCCATTGCTTTGGAAGAAACCTCCAATCACTGAAGCTGAAGAAGGATCTCGCTTGCCTCGTTTCATTGTGCAGTCAGCTGGTAATTCAGATATGTTAGAAATCATAGTTAATGGTAAGTTTTTCTATTGTGAATGATTCAGGAGTTGGCTGGCAGAATCGGTAGAGCATCAAACTAAATTCCACAGTAGTGGTTTTTTTTCCATTCTTAGTTCAAATTTCATCATTAGCAAATTTGCTTTTCATCTTCCAGTAATGGAGTTGATTTAATCAACTATGTCCCTGTCCTGATCATGTACCTATGTTAGAAATCAATATTTCAGGAGATGGTTATGAGAACTGGTTAAAGCCAGCACTGAAAGTTATGGACTTAATCTGTTGCCTGCTTTAACCCTTTAGTATTTAAACCAGCCATATCCAGCCAAAATATTCTGACTATTTCATGTTTAAACCAGCCAATTCCAGTTTCTCACACCTATCCTATAATATCATTGAAAACATATGCAATCAGATCAAGTAAAAATATCAAAGCTACAAGATAATGCATGATTAATTCTAAACAATATGAATAAATAAGGATTACATTTCATAAAGTAATCTGAATACTAAAGGATTAATGCTTTGATATGGCACCTTCAATTTCTTCAGTAGAATCCACTCTATTGAAAACATTCAGACTATTTGGTTTGAGGATATTTCCCTCCCTCCCATTAGTCTTAGAGGCCCTGTAAAAGGTCGTGGGCAGTTATTATAATTCAGCTATTCTAGAACTAAATAAAGCTCCACTATGTAATAAGTTTTTTTCTGCTTTCTTTCTTCATTACAGGTGCCACAATTGGTGGCTGTATCAGATCACAGCTACTCCCGTGTAAAGATAGTAAAATGAATGTTGCCATATTTGATGATATCAAAATTTTCTCCAGTGAGTATTTCTATAACAAAAATATAATTTTGAAATTATAGATGAATTTTTTCATATTCAAGCACAGTATTTACTCTTTTCATGACTATGTTTTTAACAAATAGACTAATTTGTTTCTGTTAATTTTCAATGTAATCAGTATTTTAGAAAAGTTTTAGTATAATAATGTCGTTTTTCATTGGACACAAAACTCGACTTGCGAAGACCTGTTGGGGCAAGCGAAATCAAGATGGCACCTATGCCCATCATCGCCTTCCTGGCACGTGTAAAGACATTTGAGCGAGATCGTTGCCAGTGCCGCTGGACTGGCTCCTGTGCAGGTGGCACGTAAAATACACCATTTTGCCAGTACCGTGTGACTGGCCTTCATGCCGGTGGCATGTAAAAGCACCCACTACACTCTCGGAGTGGTTGGTGTTAGGAAGGGCATCCAGCTGTAGAAACTCTGCCAAATCAGATTGGAGCCTGGTGTAGCCATCTGATTCACCAGTCCTCAGTCAAATCGTTCAACCCATGCTAGCATGGAAAGCGGACGTTAAACAGTGATGATGATGATGATGATGATCTGTAACTTTAAGTTACGGATATTATACTAGTTGCAGACAAGCTTTGATCTCTCTCATTTTGCTATATTAAAAAAAAGTGAGAGGCAGACAGTTAAGGTGATCAACCAACTAACTGACCAACTGATTCAAACTAGCTCTTAAAGTGTTACATGAAATTCTATAAATTTACCACTTATATAGGAATATGCATTCAATATATAATCATATGAGCTAATCTTATGTTAACATTTTTGTGATTTCAGGTGGTACATTTTTGATAACTGTTCAAAGTGTTCTGTCCCCAAACATCCATCTTAAAGCTCCAGATCCCATTCACATAAGTATGTATCTTTCCTACTCTATAATACACACACACACACACACACACACACACACACACACACACACACACACACACACACACACACACAAAGCTGATGTAAATATTTAAAAAAGTTTACCTTCCATTGGAAATGGTCAAGATAATGAAGCACTAGACTAAATGTGTTTAGGAAGTTTACTTACCGTGGTTACTAAGTTCAGATTCACCCATGGGTGATTTTAAATTTCAGCCTTCCAGTATCATAAAATAAGTACCAGTAATTTACATTTTACTTATCCTGTAGTCTGGCTGACTGTTGGGGCACCAGATCCCTCCATCCATCTCTGTCTTCTACCTCTCACCCTGAGTCTCTCAACTTTAGACCTGTCCACTCACAGATGCTGTTTTCCCACCTCTTTCTCTGTGTCTGCCACCTTTGACTGTTCCCTGAAGGATCGTTTTGACCATCCCTGATGAGCAGGTGACATGCCCAAACCACCTAAGCTTATATTTCTTTACTGTGGTAAGAAGTTCCTCACAGGCCCTTATTACCTGCCTTATTCTTCACTAAGGTTAATCCAGTCAACTATTCTTCCCCAAACTGGCTATTGGTTAGACTGATGAAAAGCCAATGTTATCTATATATATAAAAATGAGAATGTGTGTCTGTCTGTGTGTGTGAATCCCTAAAACTCGAGAACTATGCAACCAATTTCATTCAAATTTTACAGATGCCTTACTTAGGGTTCCAGTTGTGTTTTAGTCAAAAAAAATTTTTAATTCTTGCAGAGTTCGAGCCCACGGCAACATAATATCGCCTCCACTATTTAAGTATTACGTGTCAAAAGTGAAACAAAAACACTCATGTCAAATACTTTCACTTTAAAAATGAAACTATTCTACTAACTGAAACAATCACATTTCGATACTGTAATGACAGATACTTTCAGAGAGAGAGAAAGAGAGAAAGAGATGTATATGTATACATATACATGTATATGTACACGTATATGCATAGATATATATAGATATAGATCTATATGCATACATGTATATGTATACATATGTGTAGATGTATATATATATATAGATGTACATGTAATATGTACACATATATACATATATATACATGCATACAGATATCTATACATATATACACCCATCACACACAAACACATGCACACAAACACACACATTAGTCATTTGTTTTCTTATCCAAAACTACGTCAAAAGTACTGAATGGATCTTTATGAAATTTGGAAATTATATTCTATGTATAACGGCCATAACTCCCATGAAAATTCATATATTTTTGATGTTGATGAAATTTTAACCCGAACATAACAGATGAGCATTATTTGTAATTCAACGGTACAACAGTGTTAGACTACCCTTTCAGATATACTTACATTGTGATTTCTGCAATGTGGTGCATAAATTGTCAAGTAAATGAGACACATCTTTGCCTCCACTGATTCACTTGCAAAGTGTTGAGTAAAATTATTTCGTTGCAGACCTCCTTTGGGTCTTTTTATTATCACTGCGACACACATGGTCCCCAGTTGGTAACATTGATTTCAAGGCCCTCCTAGATGAGAGACTGGCATTCCACTTAATGTCTATGTTCCATGCTGACATGGATTGGAGAGTTATTAAGGTAGAAATATGGTATCGTAGCTACTAACAGTTGAGGGTTGCGTAGTCTAGACGGCGTTTTTAGATTTCATTATTCTCTTTAACCCGGGCAAAGCCGGGTATTTCTGCTAGTTATATATAAATATGCAATCAAACAGGTATAGGCTTGGATGTGTGGTTACTTAGTGAACTTTGCAACTTCGTTTAGGGTTCCAGTCTACTGCATGGCACCTTAAGCAAGTGTCTTCTACTATAACCTCAGTCTGATCATTATCTTCTGCATGAAATTTAGCAGACAGAAACAGTGGAAATGTGTGTGTGTGTGTGTGTGTGCACACGCACACATGTGTTTCTTTTCTACAGGCTTTCACATTGACACCAACTAATTTCATTGCTATTAAATGAGAGATTTGCTCATCTCTCTTTCACTGCTGAAATAAAATAGTTGAAAGCTACTTATAAAAATGTAAACAAAATTGTGCCAATCACAACGTATTTATTTACACAACAGTGCAAAGTTGACAGTCCTTCAATAATTACTAGAGTATTGGATTGTGAGTGAATTGGTAGACAGAAATTGTAGGAAACTAATGTGTGTGTGTGTTTATATTCTTTGGTGGCATTATTACCTGTTTTTCAACAGGTAAGGGTTGTTGACAGTAAGAGCATCTGGCTGTAAAATTCTGTTTAAAATAAGTCTGTGTCCAACCCATGCTAGCATGGAAAGATGGATATTAAACAAAGAGATGAACAATCACTTATTATTTGGTCTCACTGTGAGAGGAAGCTCATGAGGACAATATTTTCATAAATTACAGCTCTGTGATCAATTGTTTTGGCCTTGTTACAGCTATTACCATTCCAATGGCCTTCATTTGCTATCTCAGTTGAAATATACTAGTCAAACGTTTGAGTAACATGCATTATTTCTATTCAGATATACAAAACCTGTCTTGACATTGCTGTTATTCTGTCATGTAGTATTTTTATTGTGCAGGTGCAGAATAGAAGCTTGCTTTGTGTTGTTATCAATCTTGCTTTTTCATTGATTAAATCACTCTGGTAGTGGTTATTGAAGAATTTTGAGGAAATTTTAGCTAATTAAAATCAGCTAAATCTTCAGCAAATTAACTGTCTCCAAAACAGCATGACATACAGAAGACTTACAGACCAAGAGACACCACACACTCACATGAAAAAATAACAAATCTATTCATATTACCATTATAATCGTGTTTCATATTCATTTTGCCATTAAAAACATCAACTTAATATACCTTGATGTCATTTCATCTTATAATTACTGGCCTGTTTATGCTTATTATTTCATTTTAAATTGAACATTTATAATTTATCTATATATTTTCTCTCTGTCTCTCCCACAGAACGTCCTGCACGAACTGCAGCAGAAGTTGAAGCAGCATTTGACGAAATTCAGCTCATGTTACATAAAGTGGCTGCATCTTTAGATGACACAATTGATTCATAATTTTTAAACACACACTCATACAAATATACTTCTTCAAGCATTGAGCAAATTTCAAGGAATTATTATAATGTATCAAAAGATGATAATTTAGCAGAATATTTTATAGTTTAACCCGTTTTCTCCATTTGCTAAAACAGTTTAACACAATTTCTGTAAAACATCTGCTAAGGCTGAATATATTTTGTAAAATTACCTTCAGCCAAATGGAGGAATTTTTTTTTTTTTTTTAATAATTTCTGGAAGAAATGATCTGCTTTGAAAGTTATGACCAGTTTTTACCTGCTATACTTATTTGGTATTGCGAAGAAGAAGAAAAAGAAGAAAACGGCTAAAATATTTACCCTTGTCTGTAAAGTGAGAGGTAAAGTAATACAGTGAGGTGGAAGACCTGAGCAATATATTTATTGATTTTCTTTCTTTCTGAAATATTTTGGAAATAATCCTAATGTTGTGATTATTTCTTTGTTTTGTTCTGGTTCATTTCAAGTTTTTTTTTTAAAATTGAGAACCATTGATGAACATCAATTCAGGTGCTTCTCACTTGAGAACAGAGCCTTGTTTATTGCCACATTGGGAAACATGATGTTGTTGATTAATAATCAATCAACTGCTTCACTAAGATGTACAGTCACTGAGTCCAACTTGATAAGTCGCTGACAGAATAATAATTAATTTGATTTTATATAAGCCTTTTCTCACTCTTCAGCTTAACTAACATTTAAACTGATATATTGGACCCTTAACCTAAGCTCCAGTGTGGTCAGGGCTTAGATTTCTTAACTGACAAGGGGTTCAGAGAGTGCTTTGACATTATGATCTACTTTTATCTGTCAAGTTAATTTCAGATAAAGGTCAATATTGGAATTATTTTTTAATAATCTATCCCCGTAATGTATCGAAAAATAAGCATATTTCAGGATACTATGAGGTTGCTTAAGGAATCATTAATTCAGATATTAAAAATGGTCTGAGTCTTGAATTGATACTGCAAACCCAAACTAGATTGTTCCATGAATTAATCAGTGTGGTAAAGATTCCTGCCAAGCTAACGGAACTACAAGCTTCAAGTGGAACAACTAGTTTGCCTCCTCCTCCTCCTCACTGTCCTTCAAACCATCACTCTACTGATTGATCAGGGGTAGCAATAGCAAATGTTTTTTTTTTTTTGTGATAAGCTGCATTTATTGTCAACCTCACACAAGATATCTTTTTTCTATATTCTTTGACCATTAAATTGTTGATGGAATTCCAAAGAAACTATAGTAATGGGTATTTAAAGATATCTCAATACTAATTTTTTATGGCGATTTAAACATGATCTGTTTTATCTACCTTTTTGTATCAACCAAACAAATTTTTGCAGAAGACTCTTCTGATGAAGGGAGAGAACTATCTATTTAAGAAATGAAATGTATTCTGCTAGATCTGTGTAAATTTTTTTTCAAAAGACATCAGTATTTTTAGGGAGTGTTCTGTTTGTTTTTCCCCCCTTGTTTTTTGTTTTGTTTCCTTTGTTAAAGTGCATTGAGAAATATCTAAAGTCAAAAGATAAAAATATCTGATAATATAATTCACTTTAAACCTTTGCTGTTCAATTTTTGCACCAAAGACTTCAAATTTTTTAAATGTATTTTTTATACTTTTATTTTATGTTTATTTTAAGATGAAATGAAAGAAACATTTTAGTTTGTTTGTTTGTTTTTTTGCTTCAAGATTTGTTTTAAAATGATTATAATTTAACAAACTAAAAGGTCATTTAACCAGATAGTCAATTAATCCAGCATGTTTGATTAGATCAAAAACATTAACATTTTTGTGTGTATTTCCTCTCAGTTTTGCAATATAGCATTCCATTAACTGTGGCAGTAGGGTTCTTGTTAATCTCGAACCCATTTGGGAAAATTAACAAAAATCAAGGAAAAAAGATGAAATTTAATTTTAATCTTGAATTAAGTTAATTAAAACTATATTTAAAATATAATTTAAATAAACTTAAACTAAATAAGACAATGTCTTGAGAAAACAGTGATAATGACAATAGCTAGCAGTGATTTGAGATTTCCAATTAAATCAATATATATTACTAATATATTGATTTCTTGCCTCATGGTACAATATCACGAGTTTTTAAGTGTAATTGAGATGAATCCACTTTTTTTGAGAATCAAGACTTATTCATAAACTTAGTTCTCTCTCTCTCTCTCTTTCAGAACTTAGTTCTAGTTCTGCAATGTTCAGCACTGATAAATCTATCATATTTTAAATGAAATACATGCTTTGCTATATTTTCATTAGCTTCTTATTCTAAACTTGAGTAACTTCCTATTGCCTTCATCATGTAGGAACAAAGTCTAAGACTGCTCCTATATGATCCGGTACATATTTCTGAGAGTTAAAGAAACTAAAGTGGATACTGTTGAGTCTCCTTCACAGAAACAATGAAATATTGAATATGAGATGCTGATCTGAACTTCTAACATCTGAGTGGGTAGTCTAATACCTTACACACTAGGCCATTTATTCTTCTTTATGTATTTGAAGAATAAAACAGAAAGAGTGCATTAAATTTGCTGTAGAGAGTGGAATGTCCAATGTTTTGGACAAAATCTTCCTTCGGAATAAAGATGATGGGAAGGGAAAAAAAGAAAGACAACAGAGCCTTACATCCTCTATATTTAAGAAACTGGCTACTCTGTTCCCCACAGTAATTTTACTGTACTGTTTCTGTTGCTTTTCTGAGCTAATACAAGTCTTTCTGATGTCGATTACCACCTGTCTCTCTGGATTATATTTAATCTGATATTCCTCTTTATAACTATAAATGTGTTTGAATCCAAATTTTTGAGATAGTTCCTATCCAGTCAACAAATTACATTTTGACTATACAGTAGAGATGAATTCATATTTCCAGCTACCTCAAAAAAAAAATTGCTTTCTTTACTTCTTGTATCTACTCTTTTGTATTGATTTCTACTTAGATTAATGTGTAGATATACCAGTGATGAAGTAAGTTTCCCATTTTAGTCAAGAAGGTTGTTCTGTGATGACACTCTATCCTATACCTCTTATGAACCAAAGAAAGTATAATCTGGCTATTTATTCTAATGTCAGTAGTAAAGAGATTGACTTTCTAGACACTAACCTCTTTATATTCTGTGAAGCAGCAAGCAGTGATGGGAATTTCTATGCAACCTCTCGATCTGCTCAATATGGCAGCCAAAACTCTTTCAACAAATCCCATCATCATCATTTAATGTCTGGCTTCTATGCTAGCATGGGTTGGGTGATTCAACAAGTTTCTACAGCAGGATGCCCTTCCTGACACTAACCACTTTACAGAATTTACTGTGTGCTTTTCTTTTATGCCACCAGCACTAGCAAAGATTGCTTTATTACTTGCTAGGTTAAGGGCCCAAAGTAGCCCCTATAACTAGAAGATGGCATGTTGGTTCTTGGTAGGATGCTAAAGGAGAGAGAAACAGATTTATAGTTGTGATACGGAAAGTAATAGAGTTGGCACTAACTGTGGCCTGTAACTTTAAAACCTTAAATCTAAAAGCTTAGAACCAGAACCCTTTGATAGCATTCAAACTTTGAAGCTACCCACTGACAAAGACTCTAAAAGCTTGTAGGCACAAAAAAAGTTAAGCCTTCGGATAAAAGGATACCTATGAAATTGTAAAAATATAGATTTCTTATTTTTCTCAGTATACTTTACAATGTAGCAAACTGTCCATTGATTAAATGTTAAAGTACAAATCTAAACTGATGTGCCGGACATTAAGTGTAGAATATCTATACTGTCAGTATTGATGATGGTGATGATGATGATGATGATGATGATGGTGATGATGACAGTATGGGCAGCTGATAAACATTTAATCAGAACTACTTACTGTTTCATAGGATTGTTTACAAGAACCAACTAAGGCTAACTACCACCATCACCATCACCTTCATCTATAGTGATAACTTAAAGAAACCTCTACATAGTTGTCCAATCTGCTAGTCAAATCTTTCTGAAATCACACCTTGCTGTCTTACAAAAATAGAAAGACCATGTCAGAAAGGATAGTCTGTGTAAGATGGAGATGATCATAGCCAGAATGCTTTTGATGATAGATCTGTTGGATCATGTCTGATGTAGAACTAAACAACAATAACTTTACACTACTGATGATTAGGTAACATTGTCTGACGCAATGCACTGTAATGTTATGTTGATTACATAGTGATGTTATTTTCAAATAATTTTCTATTGATTTTTATCCCCAGTCATGGATCCCAGAAGTTTTTACAAGGGAACATACTCTAAATAATCATTTTTCCATACATTCCTATTTTCACTCCATAACTTAATAAGAATCAGTACTCGTTTATTTTCATATTTAATGATTATGGAGATGACCAAGTCAGTAGTACACAGCCTGGAGTATTTATATATGTTTTTATATATATATATATAAACAATTGCAGTGTGGAAGGTGTTTATAAGCCGTTTAAGAAACACACAAAAACTGTTAGATTCACTTCAACATTTAAATTTAATTTTCCAAAATATTTTTGTCGCTTTGAGACTGCGACCTGTTCACTGACAAAATTCTATGCTAGCACAGAATTTTGTGCTAGCAAAATTCTTACAAAATTCTGTGCTAGCACAGAATTTTGTCAGTGAACAGGTCGCAGTCTCAAAGCGACGAAAATATTTTGGCAAATTAAATTTGAATGTTGAAGAGAATCTAACGGTTTTTGTGTGTTTCTTAAATGGCTTATAAACACCTTCCATGCTGCAATTGTTTTCGTTCCAGCACACGATCTCAGATTAGGTCACTTGCTATGCAAGTACATCTCTGTAATATATACATATATATATTGGCTTAGTCAAAAGATAGCCCCTGTGAATTTTATCTTCAGGGCCTCCAAAACCAGAGTGGGGAAGAGAAAAAGTTATTCTCAGACCAGAAATCTGACCAGAACGCTCCCAATGAATGGTTTCCACTGAAGGTAACCAAGACCCAGGTGACAGTATTAAGCTGAGTGATGCATTAGATCTACCGATGTTTGACAACATCTAGCTTAGTAAGCCAGCATTCAGAATTTGAAAGCTGCAGGATCAACTGGACTCTAATATATTTCTTTCTAGAATAGGTAAAATGAACACTGAGATTGATTCAATTATATTCTCCTTTACAAAAATAGACTTGTACCTAACCAGAAAAAAATCAATATATTATATAAGATTTTTTACGAACTCAGTTGCCAGCAGAAACTAGATATTGAACTGCAAGTTTAACATATGGCTTAAATATGTCTTAGTATATTTAAACTATAGAATTAATACTGATTATATTAACTTAATTCAAGATTAAAGTGAATTTTATTTTGAACTTCAAAACAAGGATAACATTTTACCCAAAAATCAACAACTAAAAAAAAAGTTTATACAAAAATTGGTTCCCTATTCAACATAAATAATAAATATATATATGTATGTATATATATATATATATATATATATATATATACATACATACATATATATATATATATATACATATATATATATATATATATATATATATATATATATATATATATAAGTGAAATTTACAGAAAAACAAAAGACAAAAACAGGTGTACAAGCAACAAACAAGTGTATTAGTTTAACGCTTGGGAAGGTGAGAAAGTCTTGTTTCAAGCCTACGCTCTTATATATGTATATGTATATATGTCTACATATATATACATATATTGTCAATGTATCATATATCTAAAAAAGAAGTACATTCTAAAGCATAGAGCAGTAAAGTATTAAAGTAACAAAGTTAATGCCTGGTCATAGAGTGACCAATGGTTTCACATCCACAAAGGCTGTAGCTTTGAGGACGTGTCATCTATACTCTAGTGTCAAGACTAATTTAACCCTCCACCTATAGGAGGTAGAAACCTGTTACAGTCAATGGTCCAGAGGTGAAGAGTTAAATTTGTCTTCAGACTAGAGAATAGATGAGTTGTCTGCAAAGCTACAGCTTTCATGAATGCGAAACCACTGGTCACTCTCTGACCAGACATTAACTTTATTCCTTTAATACTTTACTGTTCTATACTTTAGAATGCGCTTCTTTTCTAGATATATGATACATTGACAATACATATATGTATGTATATATATATATATATATATATATATATATATATATATATATATATGTATATATATATGTGCATGTATGTCTACATATGTATGTGTATGTATATATATGTCTATACATATATATATGACCAGACATTAACTTTACTATTTTAATAATAATTATATATATACATGTGTGTACATATGTATACACATGTATATATTTATATATATAGACGTATATATATACATATATATATATATATATATATATATATATATGTATGTATGTATGTATATAGATATATATCACCCTCTTTCAACATGATCATAAAATACTGTAGGTATGACAATTTTGCAGATACAGTCAATGTTGGGAAGAGGATCTAACAATATTAGGTTTGGAATCTCAAAATCTCAATTTAGATTTTGCTAAACGAAAAAAAAAATTATTCCATTATATCGCGACAACTTTTTTAATATATTCAACCTTTTAAATTCCTAAGTTTCGCCTGTCACAAAAAGAAAAACAAAAATAGTAAAAAAAAAAAAAGAAAGAACCAATAAAATGAAATTGCCAGTCCTTTCTGCGTGGTCTGTCAAAATGATTAAAGATAGAAAAGAAATATTATGAATATTTGAACATTGGTTTTCTATCTTAGTGTTTTACATTTTTTAAACTCATGTCTAATCATGTTTTAAGTGTCTGTATATATTATTTATATTTTACATACAGCTTGCACTGATGGACATTCCTTTTATCAGCTGTTGACTGGAGGTTACAATAATTTCAGTAACTTACAACACTATCCCCTCCATCCAGCGGTGCCAAGCAGCATTGTTGCTACCAGGGAATGGCCCACATCATATATATATATATATATATATAAAAAAAGTCTGTGTGTATACATGCATACTCACCCTCATATATATATACATACATATATATATATATATATATATATATATATATATATATATATATATATATATATATATATATATATTCATATATGTGTATATTAAGCATATACGTACACACATACATACATACATATATATATATATATACATACATACATATAAGAGGTGGTGCTGAAAAGTTCCTGGCTTTGGGTAAAAGAAAATACAGGAGGATCGCTTAATTATGATTTTATCCAACATATTCCCCTCAGATTCACACACTTATTGCAACAGTCCTTCAGTTTTTCTAAGCCCTGTAAAGGAAGTCAAAAAGTTTGGCCTCCAACCAGGCTTTTCGCGATATCTTTAAAGCCAGGAACTTTTCAGCACCCCCACGTATGTATATATATATATATATATATATATATATAATTGTGTTTTGGTAAAACAGATTATTTCCTCATATCCAAAGTTTTCATGTGGGTGGCATTTGCCAAGCATACTCATCACTGGACCCAAAATTACACATGCATATACACACCTTTACACATATACATTTTCTGACTTATACAAGCACAGTTTATGTGTGTGAGTGTGTGTGTGCGCATATATACATGTACATACACACACACACATTCATTGTTTCTGTATAGTTTTTCTTGAACAAAATGATGAGTGCTTGATACACACTTGTAAAAGTATATAGTGTCTTGTACTTGCATGTATGTTAACTAGAATTACAAAGTCATACACTAAGATGATTGTCTCTGTCAGTGGATGAAAGTTAAAAATTGCAATACCAAGTGTCATTCACTATATCAAATATGTCAGTAAAATCTCATTAAAAATGAATTAAGGATATGAATGTGATTGGTCTTTTAATAGCTGGTCCATTTCTACATGATATACATCCTAAGCAAAATGAACTGTATTAGTGTCAGTATTCTGTCTTTCATCTCTTCATTTCAAAATAATTTTCAAAATTCCACATTCATTTCCGCTTGGAACTGACAGAATGAGCTGATCATTTCAAAACTAATGTTCTAGAATCTTTAGATATGTCCATTCCTGTTATCAATGCATTTTAAAGTCATTTCTCCATATTGCAGAAAAGCTCTGCATATCAACTTCAATCCTATACATAAATTCTGAATCTCAACCTGTTTGCCACATATTCAAAGTCTTCGGAATGAAATTTAAAAGAGATTCTCCTGATGTGGATATTATAAATGACACTTCACATACATAAGAAATTTGAATGGTTACAAACCAGTGAGGGAACCTCTTCATGGTTGCTCAATCTGCCTCCACTTCTGACCTAAAGAAAGGCACATTAGATAATATAATCTGAGATAACCCTAAAATGATCAGATTGTAATAATTGCAATGCTTTTGACCATAGGTTTTTCTCAATCAAGGTTGACATGGGTCTCAACAACATATGAATGGCTAAATTATAAACTTACCTGCTAACAACCTTTCATCTACTGTCAAACATCTTGAAGTCATACAGTTGGCTGTCAGAACCCTTTATAATCCCAGTTAACACATACATAAATGTGTGTGTATATGTATATGTATGTATATATGTGTGTGTGTGTGTATATATGTATACATATATGTATGCGTGTGTATATATGTGTATGTATGTGTGTGTGTATATATATATATATATATATATATGTGTGTGTGTGTGTGTATATATATATATTAGTATGTATATATAGATATATCTATCTATATAGATATATATATGTGTGTGTGTATATATATTTATCGATATGTATGTATATATATGTATATATATATATATATATATATATATATATATATATATGTATGTATGTATGTACGTATGTGGGTATTTGTGTATGCATATGTGTATTACCATACCAATTGTGATACGAGGTAACTAACTCATGATTTCAGTTTCCTGAACTATATTAATCTCACTTTAGTTTTAACCTGTCCGTTTTTCAGTCATCTTCAAGTCCCTTATTTATAAATAAAACACAGATACTTTTGCTAGATTTCAATTCAGAATTTCTATATTTAATGCAAAGCATTGAAAAAACCTAGAAGTAGAAATAAATATTCTGAGGTCAAATCTAGTCAAAGGATGTATGTGTACTGAAAAATGGCATCTGAAGACAATCAGAATAGATCGATAGAAAGATAGTGTAAAAATTATTACAATATCTATGAGGTAAAAAGACAAGGAAAATTCACCAATACTGGTTCCTTGTTTGCAACTGGTCTACAGAATTAAAAAAATTGGCAGTGATTATCAGTAAGATGCCCACTATAAAGAATGCTCTGTTTTATTTATTTGCTATTCTCAGATGCATCAGATTCTTAACATACAAAAAAGATTTTCTTGTTATGGCTTCAATGCAAGAATTTATCAAGAGATAGCTTTGAACTAACGAACGAATGGCTCATTAGATCTCATTTTCAGTTGTATATGTGTGCGTGTACATGCGTGTGTGTGTATGTATGTACATATATGTATATATGCGTATATATATGTATGTATATGTATATCTGTATGTATATATATATATATATATATATGTGTGTATATATATATGTGTGTATGTATATATATATATATATATATATACACATATGTATGTATGTATATATATGTATATATATATATATATATATGTATGTGTATATGTATGTATATATATATGTATATGTATGTATATATATGCATATGTATGTATATATATGCATATGTATATATATATATATATATATGTGTGTGTATGTGTGCGTATATATATATATACACACACACACACTATTAACTAAGATATCCTGGCAATTAGTGATCAGATAAGCAAATACATTTGTCAATTCATTGCATAGCTTCAAATTTTTTTTTTATATTATTTTACATTTTAATTTATTTTTATTGTCTCTGGCTTCAGTCTTGCCTCTTTATAAATGGCCTTCCTTTAGATCTTGTAACATATACATATATATATATATATTTACACAATGTTTATCACCCCATTTGGCTGTCGTCAAGCATATGTTTGCTTACTGCTGTAACAGGCTAAATAAAGGCTTATTTTTTAATCACTGAACTTTTTTTAATTAATTTTTTGTAAATGCTGTGGTTATAGAAACCCATTCTGTATTGATGAGAGAATAATGTTACAAAGATATTTTATTTGCTCTGTCTTCCAAATATTTAAAATTGATTCTCCCACTTCCTCACAAAAAAGAATATCCCATCTTGTCTGACTTATTAGTCAGATAACTGTTTCCCTTAATACAACATATATTAAAGTCCTTCCTTTATTTTGCTAAATCTATTGAAATGAATGCATGAAAATTGAAAATCTGAATATCGAAAATGTTCATACTTATCAAGTTAATGAAAGGTTATATGTGGAGAACCAAAACAATTTCCAGTTTTAGACCCAAACGTACTGGAAATTTACATTTAAATGGTAGTACTTCATATTATTCTTGCAACAGCGGCATTTTCCGTGGCTCCTTTAATCTCAGCAAGGTCAACATTGCCCTTTTTGGAGTTGATAAAACTAGTACCATTCAGGTACTGGGTCAACGTAATCAACTTACACCTCCCCTCAAAAAACTGCTGGCCTTGTGCCAAAATTAGATAGAATTATTCCTTCAGCTCTTCATCCAATTTTCTTAGCTAAATAAGTATTTAACAGAGGCAAACTTTCTGGTTGGCTAATCCATTATAAAAGTTCATTTAAACAAACAAAATTTTCTTTTGATTATTTAAATCTGAGGAGATACATTCCAACCCATTTTTAGGCTTTCCTACAATTAATGTTCACTTTTAATTCTAGAATGATATAAAATCAACCAAAATAAATTGTTTGGAATTTAAGAATTCAAGAAGAAAAAAATATGAAGCTGTTCTGACAGTTATGCAATCTTGTGTATCTATTATTACTGAACTCACACTTAAAAAAATGTTATTTAGTTATTGTTTGTTTTAGTTTTCTTCCCATAACTTCAGTTTACAAAATTGATAGAGGTAGCTAACATAGTAAAGTAATAGATTAAATGGGTTTCATCCCTGATGTCCTGAGTCTAAATTCTGCTGAGATCAAACTTAAGTTCCTTACTAAATGCAACCTTTCAAGTGACATCTCTTTTGTGTCAATTGAATCAACTATGACTCACCTTCAAGGGTAAAAATGGCTAATTAAAGCATTTTCAATCAACCTGCTACAAAATGCAGCCAATTTTCTTTCAATACATACTGCACAATGTTAACCAAGAAAGGACACATTTCTTAAAAATATGGGACAGTCACTGCTAGAATGTTTCAAACTATAGGTCAGTTCAATCACACTTGGCCAAGAAATAAGCAACAAATAGGCTTTTTGCTGAAGACACCAGTAATTTTTCTTCTTTGCCTAGAAGCATGGCTTATTTTGTAACCTATTATATGCTATGGAATATTTGTTTTCTTAGTATGTTGTGACAGGAGAGATTAGCACTTAGGAATTTTGTTCAATTATTAATATAATCAATGCTTACATTAACCAACTGCTAAACAATGGAGCTTTTGAATAAGGCAATGAAAATACTTGCATAAAAAAGAGAAAAAGAGTAATGAACTAGTACTATTGGTGACCAAAAGGTATTCCTGCAACAGAGAAGGCCCTCCTTTTCACCAAATTATTTTCCATATTTGTAACTTTCCAATGACATATAATAAAGATTTTATTTCATTTTATTAAGCGCACAGCTACACTGCAGTTATACCATAAGCATGTGCAATGTGTCGACCAAAATATGTGAAACTATACCAGCCCAATAAAGTCCAAAACTAAATTTGGTATTATGAAGAACTATTTCTAAAAAAAATTATTAAAAAGTATTTGAAATAAAGCATGTTTCTGAACATTTTAAAACACTTTTTCTTTCCAACATTAAAAGTGGTTTTACATATTATGAAAGAAAGAATGACAATACTATAAAATTATTTAATGAGATCTTTAAGGATTATATGCATCAGAATTTTAAAATACATAATCTCTACAGAACCCCAACTTCATGTGCATTAGAAATATAAATTTTTCATGTCACTGAAGAAAAGGTAAAAATAAAATGAGCTAAGTTTTGTTAGTAAATTAAACTTAGTCCTTTGCATGTTGTTGTCCCTCGTAAACTTTACACTAAACATTTTGCCAAAGTTCTTTCTCGGAACACCACTCCTTTACAATTCACTCAACTCACTTTTCCACAAGCCATCAATTTGTATTGTTCAACAATATCAATCAACTCTATCAATCTCACCAGTTTAGCCTGTGAAGGTCATGGGCATGATCTCTTTTTACAAACCAAAACAAAATTAATTCAAAAAAATAAAAAATAGTTAATTGTAGTAAAGAATTATTTCAAATAAGTATTTTAATGATTGTAAACAACAGAGATTTCATTGGCAATGCTACATATGACTACAATAAAATATCATGCCAGATGCTTTTAATATTAATCAGTTTGGTACATATTAGTTCTGAGTTTAAAATCCAACCAGGAACCTTGATTTCCATATATCTTGTGAAATATGAGAGTAATTCCAATCCAATTTTGTTTTCCTCCACTTCAGAAGAATTCAATATTGTATCATCATCATCATTTAACGTCCATGTTCCATGCTAGCATGGGTGGGACAGTTCTACAAGAGTCAGCCAGGCCAAAGCCTGCGCCAGACTTCTGTGACTGTTTTGGCAAAATTTTTACAGCTGGATGTCCTTCCTAACACCAACCACTTTACAGTGTGGACTGGATGCTTTTAAGTGTATATTGATGGAAAAGGAGGATGACTTATTTATTTATTCAGAAATCCAATTCAAAATGTTGAAGAGTTTTTAAGCTAACTACTCAATATACTTTTCACAGTTATAGTAACAATTTATGTTTTAGTATCTCTAATCTGATTGAAAGAATGGGTATGCCCATCATTATGGCTGAGGGTCAGGGGCCTCAAACACAACTGCTATTTTTCTCCATATATTGCAGTCTCATGCTGCAGCCATATACTCCACCAGGATCCTCCTTGTCCAGTCCTTGAGGTCATTGTTCCAGTTTTATTTTTCATAGCCCAGCCCCTGAGGACATGGGCACAAAGGTTCTAAAGAACCCTGATAATGAAGCAAAAACTATGTTTTAGCCACTTGACCATTATAATCATCTAAGCTAACAAATAATATGCCTGTAATTAAAAGATAGACACAATACAAAGCCTACAATAAGAAACTGGTTGAAAAGCATGACAAGTAGGTTGATACATCACTTAAAATAAAATTAAATCATCATCGTCATTTAATGTCTGTTGTCCACACTGGCATGGGTTGGACAGTTTGGCTGGGCAAGCACGCTGCACCAGACTCCAGTCTGATTTGGCATGGTTTTCTATGGCTGGTTGCCCTTCCTAACACCAACCACTCTGAGAATTATCATGGGTGCCATTTGCGTGACACTGGTATCTGCCACGATTGCAATTTTGCTTGGCTTGATGGTCTTCTCAAGCACAACATAATGCTAAAGGTCTTGGTCATTGCCTCCATGAGACCCAACATTCAAAAGGAACTCAGTGAGGCCCAATGCTCAACAGGTGTTCTTTACGTGCCATCAGCACAGGTGCACTTGGCTTGATGGGTCCTCTTAAGCATAGCTTATTGCCAAAGGCCTCTGTGAGGTTCAAGGTTCAAAGGTAATTAAAAAAGATAACAGACATGATAAATAAAACACAACAAAGGTTTTTGTGAAAAGAGTAAATAATTGAGTCATTTTTATTTAATTAGTAAAATGGTTCTAATAACAGTCAATTATCAGTCAAGAAGTTAATTGATAGACATGAAAATGATTACAGAAGGTATAAATGACTGCAATAGATGTAAATGAATCCCAGCAAAAAAAAACAAAAACAAAACAAAAAAAAGTTAACCAATCCCTTGTTTTAGTTCTGGTTGCAGTACAAAAATTGCTAATAGTATCCACAAATACTCAAGCTCTTAATCTACAGCAAGACTGACAAAAACTTGAAGTGTTCAAATTTATCTTATGGTTACAGAAAATAATTGATCAGTCATGTTAAAATGGTGAAGCAGTTAATCAGAATGGTAATAGTTCATGGTATTTCAAAGAGAGAGTGGGCTAAAGAATTCTTTCCAGTGGGATCCATCACATCTTTTCATGATATGGCTGGAAATAATTTAAGCTGGATTTCTTAAATTATTCTTAATGTAAATATCTCTTTCATATAGTCACTGCATTATATGTACATCATCCTATGAAAGTAAGAACTGAAGCAAACTGACTATTGGAAACACTGGTTCTTCTATTCTCATATGTTGATAACACGGCTCAGTTTCTGGACTCTATTTAAAAGAATATCTCCTTGCCTGATTGTAGCCTAAAATGGATAAATATAAGCGAAATATTAGTGATGTGTATAATTGAATACAGATGAGGAAATATAAAAATAAGTGAAATCACAAATGCAGTAAAATTTGTAAAATATACACCAGTTATGTTCACATACATATGGATCAAAGTTTCAAGTAATCAATAAAATGTTTTTATGCTGTTACTGATATATAAATATGTTGTAGAAAAGAAATGAAATCATTATACGTGAGTAGGGATTTCTGATGACAGCAAATGAAAAAGAATCAGACAAGTCCAGCACCTCTTACAATTCTGATTTTCAGTGGTAAACAAAATAAAAAAAAAAGAAATTATAAATAACACAACCTGTTAGAAAATTACTATCTTTTAAATCTCACAATGTGAGATATTCAGCAACAGTACTTTGTAGTAAAGATTGTTTACCAACATAACATGGCAGTCCTGGTTTAGGACGAATGTTGCTGTAATTTAGCCCCAGGAGACATCATCTCCAGCTGGCTATATGATATGATCTATGTCCTTATATTTTCGAACATGGGAATCTAACACCCCCACTCAGCTCAAAACAATATCTGTGTATCGCAATTTCTGGGTTATTTCTCTTCATCAGCACAATAATTGTTCAGCTAGAGGTGACACAGCCAAATTCCTGTTCGAAATATATAGTTTTCAAAGTGACAACTAGTCACTGATTTATAAATTAGAAAACTATTTTTTTTTAAATCTAACAACGTGAGATACACAGATGTTGTTTTGAGCTAGATTCTCTCGTTCAAAAATGTAAGGACACAGATCGTGTCGTATAGCCAGCTGGAGACGATGTCTCCTGGGGCTAAATTACAGCAACATTCGTCCTAAACCAGGACTGTCATGTTATGTTGGCAAACAATCTTTACAACAACACAACCTGTATTATTAACAAAAATTAGTTTATATAATTTTAATAAAGTAGTGTCAGATGTGAGAAAGTATTGAGAATGATATGATATTGAGAATGAGGAGTGAATTTCCAGGGAAAGAGAGAGGTAACTAGTAACGGAAAAAAAAAAAGAATGAAATATGTGCAGATTCTGCTTTTATGATTAACTGAAAATGTCATAGAATGGTGACGAACAGATGAATAAGAAGAGGAGAAGGCTTGATGGAGACAGATTGGGCAAAAGGGCAAGGCCTAGGAAGTGTACAGATATCTTACAAGCATTAGAAGACAAAAGTTATTAAAAATCATAAAAATTGTATAAAATGTTTATGTATTTGTTTTGTAAGATTCTTGATGTGAAATCATGTGTACAAACAGAAACTGTTATACTTGGGGATGGTCATCTTTAACTGATTAAATACACACACTATTGATTTGATCTTCATTTTAGCATTAATATTATATTTAGTTTATTTGTCAAAGTTCTTCCGTTACCACAGTGACCTCTTCAATGACTTTTTGTTCCACATGTCTACTCTTGTCCTGCCTATTCCATTTTTGGAATAGGCAGGACACGAGTAGACATGTGGAACTGAAAGTCGCTGAAGAGGTTACAGTATGGTGACGAAAGAACTCTGACAAATAAGATTAGCAATTAATCAAAACAAAGTACTTTACAGCCCTGAAAGAGAAGCCCAAACTTTAAAATGCAGTTTTGATGGCTTTATATGTAAGACCACCAAACATTTGTAGTAACTTTGAAGGCTTTATTGAGTGTTGGTAGGAGAAGGTAAGGTACAAAACCCTTTCCTTGGTATGTGTACCTACATGTTTTGTTATTGTTGAAATAAGTAAATTATTTTGTCTATAAATATAACAGACTGTCTTCAAAATGTTAAGTTATAATAACCATTACAACATAGATATGTGAGCTCGAGTACATAAACATCCTTTTTGTTTTTTAATTAAGAAGATTTCTAAAGCAAAACTAACCTGATACTGCCAATTTTTACTATCAGGCCTGTTAGTTTCTACAATTCCTCCAACCTTGTCAATTTTGCAATGAAGTCGACCAGCAGCAATAAATCGAGAGAGTTCCCTACAAAAGATAAAAACATGAAATATTTAAACAGACTTTTTCCATTAGTTATTATAGTTAGAGCACTGAAACATGTGACCAAGCATAGTTGAAATTATGGACACAATTTGCTTCCACATTACATTTATTTATATATGAACACTCCGGCTTTGAGAGATCATTTTCTTTATATTGTTTCCAAACATACTTTCCTCAGTTGAAGTAAAAAAGTTAGAGGATAAAAGTACAAAATATATGAATTTTTTTTTTCAGTTTCATACATTCATCCATCAATTTAGTTTTCTAAGACATTTGTTATGCAACATATTTCAGTTAAAGCAATCAATACATGTTACAGACAAAATATAGGAAAGAAACTTACTGATCTATAAACTCAACAGTGACACCAAATGTCTCAGCCATGTAAGCAAGAGTCAAGCTGCGGTAAGACTCAAGGAGTTGAGAGTAAGCAACAATCCTCATTTCTCGAATATAATAGCGATAATGTGGAGACAGCAAACGATCATATTGCATTGTCTCTTCTACCCAAGCTGCAAATAATACAAAATACAATTATAAAACTTCAATAGGTAGTGATATAGCATTATTTTATATATATATATATATATATATATAGTTCATTCTCAAAGAAACTAAAATCCATTTGGTCCAGCAGATGTGGACAGAATATACAGCTACAAAAAATATAAGCAAATAACCAATGCCAGCATGAAACATGGATGTAAGATGATGATGATGCTGTTACAGAAAAGGATTTGCAACAGAAGAGATGAAGTGGTGAAGAAGAGGTGGGATCAAATGTCAGGATGCCAAGTCTAACAGAAGAATTGACAAAGGATTTTAACAAGCAACAATATGCTGCATAACAGATCCATTCAGCCCTTGCCAGCTCAGAAAAAAATATATACATGAATAAAAGACTGAATGCTGATATTCATTAGCTAAATTACTGATGTCATTATACTTTGCAAAATGCTGAAAATTTGGACATTTCATAAACAGACAATTAGAAAGTTTTAAAAAAATACCTTACCAAGAATCCTAAAGAAAGAAGCATACTGGCAGTCATACAATGAAAATAAAAAGGACTTGACATTGGGTAAGCTGTGTAAAACTTCTAAAATTTCAGATCCTTTGATAACCTGTAAGAAAAAAAAATCATCAAAACTGGTTATATTTCATAAAAAAGTAGTGATAATTGATTATCACATAATATCAATTAATGTTCAATAAAAACTCAATAGATATTCAGAATTTATTTAACATTAACATATTTAATGCAGTGAGCATTAAAAAAATCTAATTAAAAATAATTAAGGGATGAAAAGAAATTAACTAATGACTAACATTTTATTCATTTTGGCAAGGGGGACAATTTCAAATATCTATATTCAATCTCATTCGATTTCCTTAGTAAAGCAGAGACTTCATCTTACATGCTAATGTAGCAATGAGACAATCACTAAGTAGATGTATTATAATGCAAGAGTAGTGGGTGAAAAATTTGCTGATTAAACAAAAGTAGATCAAGATTAATTTCTCTGAAAAGCCATCTACATGAAAAAAAAAGTGCTAACAAATGCAATGAGCAGAAAACAATCCTAATTTGAAATAATTATTTAGAAGTTTATTGCATACACTCCGAGAGTGTAGTGGGTGCTTTTTACGTGCCACCAGCACGGGGACCAGTCAGGTGGTCCTGGCATCAATCACATTTGGATAGTGCTTTTTATGTGCCACCGTCAGGGAGTACTGGTATTGGCCACGTTCGGATGGTGCTTTTTACACGTCACCAGCACAGGAGTCTAAAGATAGAATACAACAGTAATGTTATTACGTGTAAGTTCCATTGTGTAGCTGAATCAAAATGAGACTAAGAAAGTTTTAGCATATAAATAGTTCTATATTTAAAGAATCAAGCTTACTTAAGAAAATAATATTGGGGTCAAAATATATAATGTCGTGTTATCTTTTTCCATGCTGGCATAGGTTGAATGAGACTTCTTGTAACAGCATTCTATAGCTGCATGCTCTCCCTTAATTTTTCAAGGGAGGTACTTTATTCCAATGACCAATACATGTCAAACTCCTGAATAGAATGCTTTGTTTATAGAGGACATAAACCTTAACCAAGTGGTGTCAATGCAAAGACATGAAAAGACTTTCATCTACTACATTTCACTCACAAAGTTTTGGTCAATCCAAGTCTATTGTAGAAGATACTTGCCCAAGATGCTATGCAGTGATATTGAATCTAAAACTACATATTTGCATGGTGAACCTCTTAACCACATAGCCATACTTATACCTATACCTTATTTATGGAAATTTATGAAGAGAAACAAAATGAACTGTTTTAGTTGTTTCTATTGCTGAAAAGCAAAGTTATCAGAAAACCAAACTATGATACCTGGCCAAAACCAGAAAACTTACCTGTTCCCTGAGTTTAGGTCGTTCAAGTGCAATAGTACAACAGAATACAGTATAGGTGACAAAAGTTTGATAATCCATGAGTTCATATGAAGTAAAGGTTGCCACAGTATCCAAGAAAAGGGAAGCAGCCTTTTTAAAGTCTCGTATTGACATACAGTAGACTCCACGGTAGACTTTTAAACGATTACGTCGATCCCAATCACCACCTTCATCAATTAATCTGCAAAGAGACAAAAATGGTAGCATTATTTAGAAGGAAAATAAAAAAAAATACAAAACTAATGTTATATAAACTAATCCTAAAACATCAATATTTTATTTAACAGTTGATAAAGAGAAATAATATTTCTACAACCAATAATTCAGATATATTACAAACTTACGTCTGTGCCTTTTCTAGATACCGAGTGATCAGTTCATGATCCATATAAAAGAGACCAATTCTGATGAGATGAAACACCAAATCTAAACGATATCCAAGTGTAACTGTCTTATCACTTGTCTTCTGGAATTGAGTCAGAGCTCCTTCCTGAAAAAGACAAAAAAAAAAGTGTAATTATATAAACATTATATCCAGATAATGAGCAATTACAAAACGGCAGGAACATAACTATACTTAAATCCAGATAGGCACAGCCTAAAGAATATATCATCTCTTCCAAGGTACTCAATAGATATGGTGTTTTCTCCTTCTTTTCCCCACAGAACTGGCTGGACTCCCGCAACTTCTACTCAGGCACTCCTGACTCACTTACTTCTCCATTCAGCAGCCATATTGTAGCCACTCCCCCAGTGCCTACACTATGCATAATACCCAGTCCTTCCTGGTTCTCTGGAATTCTTTACTTATATATTTTTTTCCTGCAGCTGTCAAGAGGAACATTAATATTAATCTCACAGAACCTGCAAATGTCATGACCACATTACTTTTCTCAAGACCAAAAAAAAATGTTATTCACCTTGTCTCCAATTCTGCTCAGATATTCAGCTTTTTCCAACATAAAATCCCGAACTTCTGTTTCACCAAGATTCTTCTCAGCATCCTCAATTTTTTCATCTATAGCTTTCAAATCTTTTTCATTTGTTTCTTTCATCTTCTTCAAAAGATTTTCATCAAGTTTGAAACCAAGCTGAGCAATACAAACAGTTTCATAAAATGGCGCCATGTCTAAAGAGAAAACAAAAGCATTTCAGTTGTAGTTAAAACATTCTATATCTATGACACATTTAACATTTTAATATGTAGTTAAGTTGGGCTGTATAGGTTTTTGTAAATTTTGCAGGACAAGCTCAAATTGAATGCCAGCTATAGTTTGAGAAAGCTTTCAAAGGTCATAGCTACTGTTCTGTCACTAACTCCATCCCCACACAACTGATGTAAAGTTGTTTCTGCAGTTTAACCCTAAATCGGTTATGACTGTGCAGACATATGATCAAAGATGTTCCAACCATGGACAACCCATCATTTATTTTCAAATATTGTATCCTTCCCATTTTTAAGATGTAGGATGTAACCGGAGAGTTTCAGTTGCTATTTCTAATAAGCAACTACAAAAGGCCCACTCTCATTGTCTCATTAAAAGGTTTACATGGAAATTAAGAATTAACTATTTAAAACAGAAGCTTACTTCCCAATCATGTGGTTTCGGGTTCAGTTCCCTTGGGCAGCACCTTTCGCAATGATGACTCAAAGAAGAAAAAATGCCGACAATATAAGGCTTCAAAGTAACCCTATTCCATAACCAATGCACCTCTACAACTTCAAAATTTATAAACTTAAAAGCTTATCCTCACAAAATCCTCATCACCATCATCATCTATCCATTTTCCATGCTGGTGTGAGTTGAACAGGTTGTCATAGCTAAAGTCATATCTCATTGGGAGCTTCCACTCCTATTCACTGGTGCTTGTTTGTGTCATTTGGCTAGGTTTTTACAGCTGGATGCTCTTCTTATCACCAACTACTTTACAGAGCATACTGGGTGCATTTTCTCATGGCACCAAGACATAGCTAAAGTAACCTCACAACCTAATGCTTTTTCTACTCATTTGCCAATCACTTTACTAGGTGCATTTTTATGACAACATCATTACAGAAGTTGTTTTGGTCATCAGTCACTGCAAAGGGAGCACAGATGGGAAGCAGAGGTGGCTGTTGTGCAAAGGAGGGAATGTGCCTTGTACATGGAAAATGTAGAGTACTCAGTAAACTTACACATGTTGACAGAGGAAGGGAGAGAGAGAGAGAGCAATGACAACCGAAAGGCCAGAAACCAAGCAAAAGTTTAGGCACAGAGAGTACTCAAAAGCCTTAAAGTAAGGGTAAATGATGGGTAGTTCAAAGGAGAGTGATGGCTGATAACACAAAAGTGCAAAGTTAATGTGCATGGGTAATGGGGATCAGGGTAATTCAATGCTATCTTTTATAACATAGGCTTAGTGAAGAGTAAGGAAATCTGTGTAATGAGGATTATGTAATCAGTACAGAAGGTAGGAGATGAGGTGGAGAGCTATGAGTGATGACAAAAAGAAAGAGAGAGGTGAGCAATAGGTAAATGAAGGGGATAGGTCCAAGCTGATAACAGGAAGAGCAACAAGCCACAGAAAATCTGCCTCAATGAATTCTGTCTGACCTATGCAAGCATAAAAAATTAAGCATTTAGCACAATGATGATGATCATCATATCTTAATTAAATTTCATTAAATTCTTTCCAATTCTTAGGACTCAAAGTTTCTTGAAAGGTTACCATAGCTAAAGGAACACATTAAATGCGTCAAACCATGCCAACATGCATTGAATTTACTCGTGATTAATGATGATAAAGTTCAAATATGAAAACGTTTGAGGGTTAGACATGGAGTGTTACCAGATCTTAGTTGAAATACAGTCTTTGACTAAATTAACACAATTTTGATAGAAAGTTTTAATCTAGATTACTCTAAAGCATGATTAGTTTATATAATAAAACCAAGACTGTCTCAGAGAGACTGGTATCAAATAGGTTAGACAGATTTGATATAGAAAAAATAAATAGTTAAACTAATCCAAGGTAAAATACAACAAAAGAAAATATTGTTAGTCATCTATCACTAACCACATTTCTAATAAAAATAGCAAAGCTAAAATCTTCAAAGAAAATCTGTTCTTCATGCTGATACCGTGAGAACACTTTATTTTGAATAGATCACTGAGGGAGTCTCTACATTGCCACTTGATTTGTTAGAAATAGAAGCCAAACCTTCCTCAAATCACACCTACCTTAAAAAAAAAGACAATGGATACTATATCTGAAAATAGGTGATATTATTCATGATTAGAACATCTTTGATCATAGGGTTGCACAATCAGGTCTGAGTGAGAGTTAAAAAGAATAATTTGTTTTGGTGGGGTTGGGTAAAGAAACAGTAATCATAATTTTCGAAGGCCCTCTTAGACTGGTTAAGTTGATATAGATCAGTGGTTCTCAACTGAGGCCCATATTAGAGTTTGTTGTCAAAATTTATGTGCAATAAACTGGTTATACTTCTACAATGCACAAAATATTTTAACTATTTTTTATACAATTCCTGATAATATTTAATTCTAAAAATACAATAGGGTTTTTTAAACATCAAATATCTATGAGGGTTCACAGATAAAAAAAATCATTGGACCCACTGATATAAATGATATTCAATTTGAACTTCTCTAAGATGACTCTTGAAGGAAAAGAATTACAATGGACTGCAGTTTTTGAATGAAAAGCAGTACCAAATATTTAGTGCACAATTGGGTAGAGGTGTGAGTGAAAACAATAGAGATGATGAGTAGTAAGTGCAGACGAAGGAGACCTATGGTCAAAGGGATTTCAAACCATGACCATTCAATGTTATTTTTAGATATAATAAATCCAGAAATGCATTATCTGTCTTATATTCTTAAAAAAAAAGGTGTGATTTAAGTTAGATTTAGCTGCTATTCTAGCAGGCTGAGCAACCATGTATAAATTCCCTTGTAGATAGAATCAGAGAAAAGAGTGTTATGTGAGCAAATAGTTGGAGGAAGTTGACAAATTTATCTTTTCTGATCAGTCAGAGAAGCTTCTTTTTTTTTTTTTTTAATATATGTGATCTAGGATTAAAAGTCATATCATACCTAAAATATGAATGAACAGTATTGTAATATGGACTGAACTTAACTTTGTAATCAGTCAGCAACTGACCAAAACATAAGATATTTTCTATCTCTGAAGAAAATGCCTATCCTTTTGTATACAATTTTGGTTATATCAAAGTTGTATGTTTGCTTTGAGAGCTCACTGGAAATTTCAAGGGTTTCAGTTGTATTATATATATACATAGGGATTGTCTCATTGATACATGCAGTGTTTGGTAATACTGAAAGAGACTTGGTTATATCCTTATTTGATGATGAATTTGAGATTCATGGAAGCAGTAACAAGTTTTGGAAAGGTCTCTGTTACATGTACAAAACACGTGTTCAAAAAGTTTAGCAGGGGTGAAAATTTGTGTTATATGCAATAAGAGTAATTGTTGTTAGAAATATGAAAAACAAGTGTGGTAGACATAACTGAACTAAAGCATACCAAGTTAACAGAATGTGAAAGAAAGAGCCTCATCATTGCATTGGCCATAAGAGTAGTCAAACAGGAAACTTTTGATACAAAGGGATATGAGACAGACAGAGCACATATACAATTAGAAGGTTCTTGTGTTAACTTCAGGGGCAATAGCTTGGCTTTCATAGAAGTTGACAGACGGAAAGATCACTGATGTCTGAGTGTATGATGCAGGAATGCTGATTTCTAGCAGAACTGGTTCTATGGAGACTATATTGATGGTATAAGAAAAGGGAAAGAAACTGAAGGTGCTAAACAGGAAGGAGTTGGCTGCTTACAGCTGTCAGAAATGTTATAAGAGTGAGCAATAGAGTGGTGAGTAAGGAATATCGGTATTTTTGAAGGAGAAGTATTAATCATATTTCCAAAGCTTGGGTACATCACCAACCAGGACTAAAGTTATTTTCTAACCAGGAACAAAACGCCTAAACTTTTAGATGCAGTTTTGGTTATATCAAAGACGTGTGTGAGTGAATACAATACAAATGATGAGCGGACGGGAGGTTGTTGTTTATACCCAGGTGAACCTTGATCAAGATGTTTTGCAAACAACTTGCACATGCAAGTGCTACCAGTCGGGAACTCCGCATACCGGAACCCAGCAAGTGTATAGGGTCATCAGGAGAGAGTGCGTACCGTTTCGGGGCCTACCTCTCTTGATCAAGTAGACTTATGGTCAAAGACATTTCTATGACAATTGTCTTGACATCGTGTGAATGTTGTAAATGAGTGTCACTCTCATACAAGTAGTGTCAATCATTTTCAATCTTCCGTGAAAACATGTCTGGCCATGAAGAAATATTACATTGTTTGGAAACAAGTGAGGGTTGGCCACAGGATGGGCGATTAAACGATGATGGTAATGATCTATCCATATACAAAATAACAAGGCAGGGTTCTTGAAAATAAGTTCAAGCCATTGGTTAGGCTCACATGCTCAAGAAGTCTTTTATTAGAAAATAGTCTTACTGATAAGTTATGCCTTTCAAATGAAAAAGCACAATATATTTGAGTGAGTGAAAACATTAATTCTGGACTTTGTAATATTAAATGGGGGCTAATGCAGTTTCGCACTAACACCACCAATGGATAAAGCCAGTCTATTAAAAGGAAATATCCGAAATACAAATATCCCTACTAAAACTAAGGCATTTTGTCCAGCATTTCCACTTGAATATTGTGCCTCTGTCGAGGAATAATTATAGTGTTTATTTTTGTAATTGTAGAGGTATCAAAGACCACGTTATCCGATGTGTCCTTTCTGTTCTTGAAACAGGGTGTGTAGTTTTAGGAAGATTTAGCAACTATTTCCTATAAATTAGTCCAAGAAACTTGGGATATACCTAAATTATAAAAAAAATATGCTTTTGGAACGAAATTAATGATAAAGAACTATTAGATTTACAGCCATTATGAAAACCATTTTCAACAAGCCAATGAAGGAGCTCTAATTGGTCGCTCGATCTAGTAGAAATAGCAGCCATATTTCCCTTAAATCATACATTGTTGTCTTTAAAATATATATACGTTAGATAATATACTATGGAGGGAAAAAACTGGATGTTCATAACTGGAGTACATTTCATAAAATGACTACTAGTTCAGAGTTGCCTTGGGAATGAAAACAACTATTTTCAGAAAGGTGCTTCAAGCTTGTTAAGGATACACAGAAGAGTGGCGATCTTCGGCACTTTTGTACTGAACACTATTGAAGAATGGCTTATTACCACTGACAAAGAAATAATTTTGCCTTGTAGAAGTGAAAATAGAAATCAAACGTAAAATTTGAAAAAAAAAACAATCATAACAAAATAAGATGAAAACAAAAATCGTAAAATCATAAAGCAGAAATTATCCGGTAAAAACGTATAAGAATGATGAAGCAGTTTTCAAACAACCCGTGTAAACTTAGAACTCGTGCTGTTGGTGCCTCAATACTTTCAATATTTTGAATTAAAGTGCCATTATATACACACATATGCATATATATATATACACGTATAAAATATATATGTGTACGCATATTTACACAATATTAAAACAAAGATTTTAGTGGTACATGCATGTGAGCTTAGTCAACGTACAAGGCCGAATCATTCATCTCAAAACACTTACTGTCTTCTATAACTTTATCCATAATTTTTTTGGCGATTGACGCGTCATTTTTATATTTTTTGGTACTCAATAGAAATATTGATTGAGCAAGTTGAAGGTCTGGATTTTTAGGTAATCCTTCTTCTTCTAAATTTTCTTGCGGCATGTTGGCGTTTTTCTAAATGAAAAGTAGATTCACCGGAAACTACAATACAGCAGAAAATGCAAGAATGAATCAACTTTTCTCTGATAAAATTCAACTTCGCTTATTTTTTTAAGATTTCAAAATCATTTCAGTGAAATTTCATATTAATTTTAAATATAAATTATAGATAAATTTTGAATGATTTTATTAATCAACCCAAAATAATATCAATACTGCTGTTGCGTATGAAAGTAAATGTATGGATGGCTATCGGTTTTAAAATATTGCTTCAAGAATACGAGGCTTATATTAGAGTTGTTTTTATTTTCATTATACATTTTTACATTTTACTTATTTCTTGACTATTAGTTTTCTTTTACTTATTCGGTTTTTTTTTTTGGTTTTTTTTTTTAGTGGATAGCTATAGGTAAAGAAGAGACTTTTAAGATATTTCGCTGTTGACTAATGAATACCATATAGATTCGATTTTCTAGCGGCGATCTTTTAAGTTTAAAATGTTACTTTCACTTCAGTCAATCAGCAGCTAGTATTGTTTTATTTGATAGCCGGCTAGGATTTTTGTTCTATTACAGAAATCACTTCCAAAATACAAGAATCAAGATTGTTATAGCTATAACAATACTGTCTAAATTTCTTTAATATTATTGTTATTGCTACCATTCATTCTTGAATTGAATAACTTACATTATTTTACTTCAAAATGTAGTCTCTCACCGTCTTGTTTTAATCAACAGTACTGGGAGAACAAAAAATTCCAACTAATTACACTCTCCCAAACGCAAGAAATGCCTAATTGCAAGCCAAAATATCCCCTGACACACACACACACACACACTCTTTCTTTCTCTCTCTCTCTCTCTCTCTATCTATCTATCTACTTATCTATTTTGTTCGTCTATGTTCCACTCTCTGCTTAACAACCAGTGTTGGTTTGTTTATGTCCTGGTAACTTAACAGTTTTGGAAGAGAGACCGACAAAATAAGTACCAAATCTAAAAAAACAAAATTACTGGGATCGATTTGTTCGAGTAAATTTTTCGAGGCGGTACTCCAGCATGGACGCCGTCCAATGACTGAAACAAATAAAAGGTGTGAGAGAGAAAGAATGTGTTATATATTCATTTATTTGTTTCAGTCATGTGACTGTGGCCATGCTGGTGCACCGCCTTTAGTCGAGCAAAATCAACCCCAGGACTTATTCTTTGTAAGCTTATTCTATCGGACTTTTTTGCCGAACCGTTAAGTCACGGGGACGTAAACACACCAACATCGGTTGTCAAGCGATGGTGGGGGGACAAACACAAACATAGACACACACATACATATATATATATATATATCATCATCATCATCATTTAACATCTGCTTTCCATGTTAGCATGGGTTGGACGATTTGACTGGGGATTGGCGAATCAGATGGCTACACCAGACTCCAATCTGATCTGGCAGAGTTTCTGCAACTGGATGCCCTTCCTAATGCCAACCACTCCGAGAGTGTAGTGGGTGCTTTTTACATACCACCGGCACAAGGGCCAGTCCTGTGGTACTGGCAACGGCCATGCTCAAATGATGTTTTTTACAGAGGTAATGCAGTACGATCATTTCATGCAACTCCATTTAATTGAACAATGCAATCATTACATCAGTTTAAATGCAGAGCAATCCTCAGCTGCACAAAGACATAGAATTTAATTAAATTAAAACAGATGGACGCATTAGTATAATTATGCCTAAAATCTCCAAGAAGTTAAGGAGATAGACAAAGAACATACTGCCTTCACTCCAGCATAGAAGCTACAAACTGCATCTCATCTAAACTAACTCTCTCCCTAATTAGTAGGGCTATGACCCTCTCTGTGACTTTCATTACCTGATCCAACAACTTGATACCTCTGTAATTATTTGTATCTAATGCATCACCTTTACCTTTGTAACAGTTGATTACAGTGTTGCTACACTAGTCATTGGGTATGACTCCTTCATGTATCACTTGATTGACTATATGGGAGACTAGACTATAGCTGACACCGCCCGATATTTTAAGCATCTCTGTGGTGATTCCTGATGGGCCAGGGGCTTTCCCTGTCTTCATACCCTTAATTACTTTATCTTGTGTGTGTGTGTGTGTGTGTAAATATACATACATAGAGAGTAATAAACATTTTCCATGCTCACGTATGCTGGATGGAATTCATTGAAGTAGATGTTTTACAGCTGGATGCCCTTCTTGTCACTTAAGTCTCACCTATTTCCAAGCAAGACAATATTTCCTTATGCCCAGATATGTTTTCATGAAACGGGCAGGGAACACTGAGGGAATCGGGGGCGTAGGAATACTTCTAGCAGAGAAATGGGTTGATAAGGTAATCGAGGTAGTTAGAGTATGTGACAGAGTACTTAAGATTAGACTAGTGCTTCATCATAGGCTAGCTACTGTCATCTCAGCCTATGCCCCTCAGCCGGGGCTCCCGGATGGGCTGAAAGACCAATTCTATGACACCCTCTTGCAAACTACCTCGTCGACAAGAGACAGAGACCTTCTCTTTGTGGCTGGTGACTTCAATGGTCATGTCGGACGTCGTGCTGGAGGCTTCCATGGCATACATGGAGGCTATGGCTTCGGTTCCCGCAACAAGGAGGGAACCAAACTGCTGGAGTTCTGTGATGCAACCGATCTTATGGTTTGCAATACCAACTTCAGGAAACCTGCCTGTCACCTAGTCACCTACCAATCCGGCAGACACTCTAGCCAAATCGACTACATCCTCGCCAGAACTAGAGAAAGAGGGCGGCTTATAAATGCCAAAACCCTCCCTAGCGAAGAATGTACACCCCAACACAGATTAGTAGTTAGCGACTTCGAGATCAAGGCAATATGGATACCCAGAAGTAGACCGGCCTGGAGGAGAAGGGTATGGAAACTTAAAGACCCTGCAAATGGACAGAGACTTAGAGACAAGTTACTTGAAGCATTTGATGAAATAGAAGGGGATATAGCATCATACAACGTGGAAGACAATTGGAAATTTCTGCGGGACAACCTGTTGAGAGCCACAGACCAGATCTGTGGCTGGTGTAAAGTCCCCTCTTGACCTAGAGTAACGTGGTGGTGGAACAAGGATGTAGACGGGGCTATTAGATAAAAGAAACAGGCTTGGAAGGACTGGAAGAACGGTGGTAGCAGGGAATTGTACCAATCTGCCAGAAGGGAAGCTAGGCGACAGGTTTATTTAGCCAGAGGGGAAGCAGATAAGTAAAGATTTGCCAATGTTCTGCGCCGTGAGGACCAAAGACTCGAGGTATTTCATGTTGCAAGACAGTGTAGGAGAGAGAATAGTGATGTTGTAGGAGAGAAATGTGTTCGCATGGATGATGGTACGCTTGCACTAAATGAGGCTGCAAAGAAAGAGGTCTGGAGATGCCACTACAATAGATTGCTTAATAAAGAGAATGAATGGGAGAAAGAGAGCCTGCCGTATGTCGACCCAACAGAGGGACCAGCTATCCGAGTTGACAGTACCAGGGTAGATAAAGCAATTAAGAGTATGAAGACAGGGAAAGCCCCCGGCCCATCAGGAATCACTGCAGAGATGCTCAAAATATCTGGCAGTGTTGGCTACAGCCTAGTCACCCGTATTACGAATCAGGTGATACACAAAGGAGTCATACTCAATGACTGGTGTAGCAGCACCATAGTAAACTGCTACAAAGGTAAAGGTGACGCTTTAGATACTAATAATTACAGAGGCATCAAGCTGTTAGATCAGGTTATGAAAGTTACGGAGAGGGTCATAGCCCAACTAATTAGGGAGCGAATCAATTTAGATGAGATGCAGTTTGGGTTCGTGCCAGGTAAAAGCACCACTGATGCCATATTTCTAGTGAGACAGCTGCAGGAGAAATATCTAGCCAAGGATAAACCTCTGTACCTGGCCTTCGTTGACATGGAGAAAGCCTTTGACAGGGTCCCCCGATCCCTTATCTGGTGGTCAATGAGGAAACTTGGGATAGAAGAATGGTTAGTGAGAGCTGTGCGAGCCATGTACAGAGATGCTGTCAGTAAGGTGAAGGTTGGAAATGAGTACAGTAATGAATTCCGGGTAGAGGTAGGGGTCCACCAAGGTTCCGTCCTCAGCCCCCTCCTATTTATCATAGTCCTCCAGGCGATCACAGAAGAATTCAAGTCAGGTTGCCCCTGGGAGCTCCTCTATGCTGATGACCTTGCACTAATTGCGCAGTCACTATCAGAACTAGAGGAGAAGTTTAAGGTGTGGAAGCAAGGACTAGAATCGAAGGGCCTTAGAGTCAACCTAGCAAAAACCAAAATCCTAATAAGTAGGAAGGTAGATAAAACACAAACCCCTTCAGGTAGATGGCCCTGCTCAGTATGCAGTAAAGGAGTAGGTAGTAACTCTATAAGATGTACCCGGTGCAAGCTATGGACACATAAGAGGTGCAGCAATATCAAAGGCAGATTAACTACAAAGTTAGTTTTTGTATGTGGCAGATGTTCAGATGCAATAAACACTGTAAACAAACAGGAAACAACTTCTATCTCATTCCAGGGAGAAAAACTAGAGGTAGTCGATAGCTTCCGCTATCTGGGTGACCAAGTTAGTAGTGGGGATGGGTGCGCTGAAAGTGTAACTGCTAGAATAAGAATAGCCTGGGCAAAGTTTAGAGAGCTCTTACCTCTGCTGGCGACAAAGGGACTCTCACTCAGAGTAAAAGGCACACTGTATGATGCATGTGTACGAACAGCCATGCTACATGGCAGTGAAACATGGGCTGTGACTGCTGAGGACATGCGTAAGCTAGCAAGGAATGAATCCAGTATGCTCCGCTGGATGTGTAATGTAAATGTGCATACCCGTCAGAGTGTAAGTATCTTGAGAGAAAAGCTGAACATAAGAAGCATCAGTAGTGGTGTGCAAGAGAGACGATTGCGCTGGTTTGGACATGTGGTGAGAATGAATGAGGATAGCTGCGTGAAAAAGTGCCACTCCCTAACAGTTGAGGGAACCCGTGGAAGAGGTAGGCCCAGGAAGACCTGGGCTGAGGTGGTGAGGCAAGACCTTCGAACATTGGGCCTCACCGAGGCGATGACTACTGACCGAGACCTTTGGAAATGTGCTGTGCATGAGAAGACCCGGCAAGCCAAGTGAGATCGTTGCCAGGGCCTCTGGACTGGCTCTTGTGCGTGTGGCACATAAGATGTACCATCCTGAGCATGACCGTTGCCAGTACCGCCTGACTGGCCTTGTAGGGTTTTCGAGAGAGATCGTTGCCAGTGCCCCTGGACTGGCTCTTGTGCGGGTGGCACATAAAAGACACCATTTTGAGCGTGGCCGTTTTCGTGCGGGTGACACGTAAAAGCACCCACTACACTCTCTGAGTGGTTGGCGTTAGGAAGGGCATCCAGCTGTAGAAACTCTGCCAAATTAGATTGGAGCCTGGTGTAGCCATCCGGTTGCACCAGTCCTCAGTCAAATCGTCCAACCCATGCTAGCATGGAAAGCGGACGTTAAATGATGATGATGATGATGATGATGATTGGAAATGAAGAGCAATGCTTGTTTGAGAATGACGCTTGTTTACAACTCTCATGTGGTGTCAAGACCTCAAGACACTAACACTCATGCATAACTATACCTCTTAAATGATTCTTCAGTTTCTATCTACTGAATCTGCTCACAAAGCTTTGGTTGCTACAGAGTTACAGTTGAAGACACTATAGCATTAGATTCAGGCTTGTGTTTTGCCCCACAGAAACTGCAATTCATTCATGTGGACACCTGAGATTTTATCCAATGAACTGCTCATAGTTCAATGGTCTGACTAGAACTTTCCATGAGTGAGACCTACAAATACAGTCAAACTAAGCGCCAAAAATTCAGTGTCTCATATCAAGTTGGTGTACGCTCTCCTAATAGCTGTTTTCATAGCTGAATATTTAACCTGGAATAATCAAAGAAGACACACCACAGCACCTGAATTTGCTATGTAAAAATTATCCCAAACGTTGAGTTTCTAACAAAAACATTCTGTACATGTCATACTTCACTGTTTCATCTGAATGTTTCCATTAATTGTATTGCATGAACACCTTTCCTATTAAAAAGTTAAAATCCCCTTCGGTCATGAATGACCATTGGATTGTACCTACAAAGTTCCCCTCCGAGGCACAGGTCCAGGCAAGGTTGTTTTTTGTGGAAGGTCAACAATTGCCCATGCATACCAGCCTCCCTTCTCCATACCACCGACGTTATCCAAGGGAAAGACAAAGGCCGAAACAGCTTGGCACCAGTGACATTGCAACTCATTTCTACAGCTGAGTGAACTGGAGTAACATGAAATAAAGTGTCTTGCTCAAGAACTCAACACACAGCCCAGTCTGGAATTGAACTTACTATCTCATGATTGTGCGCCCAATATTCTAACCACTGAGCTATGTGCCTTCACCTTTTCTATTAATGTAACATAAATTATTCTCCAATACATATAGAAGCCTTCCTTGTTACAACACTTACTCAAGTGTCATGCAGTAGATGTGAGCCTGAAACATGTGACTGAGAAGCAAACTTCTCAACTACCCAACCATGTATGCACTTAACCACAACACACTCACACACACACACACACACACACACACACACACACACACACACACATACACACATGTCACTCACTATTATTCAAAACTTGGCACACCAGTCCTTTTAACCAACAGGGTCTTAACTGTGTCGGTTGAAATAATCATTATGCCCTGTTTTAAATGAAAGAATATAAAATTCTACACTTGTATCATGTATTGAGTATTAAATTTGAAAGTAGCCCACTTCAGTTGAACCATATTCAGTTGAAGAAATGCCAAGCTTCATGTACATGCAGTATCAACCAGACAGGTGACATTGATGTTGACATGACAGCTAAGATTGGCAAAGTGTTAGTTGTATTCCCCTGCTGAATGACATCTGAAAGCCAAGACTCACCTCCAGGAACACTAAGACATGCATCTTCAATTTATGAATGAAGTCATCAATCATATTGTATAGAGCCAAGGTAGATAGTTGAACACCTCTCTGAAGAAGATCTAGACCTTGAATCATTTCTTCAATAAGATACTTAGAATACATTGGGTAATATAGACTTGCAGGAGCAAATCCCCAACAGTTTAGAGATCAAACGAAAAGAGGGGCACTAGATTATACATGACCTCAGGAGACATCACGACATTGCAAAGTGATTCATCAAAGAGAACTTCCAGGGCAAAAGTAATCAAGGAAAACTAAAGAAAACTAGGCGTAGGAGTGGCTGTGTGGTAAGTAGCTTGCTTACCAACCACATGGTTCCGGGTTCAGTCCCACTGTGTGGCACCTTGGGCGAGTGTCTTCTACTATAGCCTCGGGCCGACCAAAGCCTTGTGAGTGGATTTGGTAGACGGAAACTGAAAGAAGCCCATCGTATATATGTATATGTTTGTGTCTGTGTTTGTCCCCCCAACATCGTTTGATAACCTATGCTGGTGTGTTTACGTCTCCGTAACTTAGCGGTTCAGCAAAAGACACCGATAGAATAAGTACTAGGCTTACAAAGAATAAGTCCTGGGGTCGATTTGCTTGACTAAAGGTGGTGCTCCAGCATGGCCACAGTCAAATGACTGAAACAAGTAAAAGAGTAAAGAGTAATTTCAAGTAATGTGACCCGGAGAATAATGTGAGATAATCTAGCTAGAGTTAGAGGCAACTGGAGATAAAAGATTTGGAAAAGAGATGAGTGGTAAAACATTGCCAATGGCCCATGTCCCAGGTGGGGCCAAAGATATAAATGGTTAACATGTGTGTGTGTAAGTATGCATATATTTGTGTATATACCAGTGCTCCACAGCTGGTATGTTGTGACACACTGGTGTGCCATGAGATGATGCTAAGTGTACCACTGTGTAACCTGATTATAATTTTTTCCTTATACTTTTAGTTACATTTTGAGATCAGATGTGCCATCAAACTTTTGAAAAGAATACAAGTGAACCACAAGTGAAAAACGGTTGCAGAGCACTTGTATATACTCACAGACATCTCACAATATATACTCACAGACATCTTGAGTGCAACGCCCTAACCACTAGGCCAAGGGCCCTCTTACACACACACACACACACCCATGTTTCCAGGAAGGAATTATTCAAACTTCGAAGAATTCCTCTCAACACATAACTATGATGTTTCCCCACTACTCCTGCTCATGATCAGAAATGCACATATTATCAGCCACTAAGGAACATTGCTCAGCTGGTAAAGGTCAAGTAACTGACAAGCAAATCTCTTGCTGGTATGGCCTTTCAGGTATTTGGTCTGAATACATTCCTGTTCAATTATTGCAAGGGTACCAACTATCACTAGTATTGTAGACCTTAAAATGCCACATTTTTTCTTAGTTTCAATTATTAGGTCTTTATACTCTCTGATCTTTTGGAACTCTTTTCAGATGTCATGATCAGATGGTATGCTCATGCATGTTTCCTTTTTACAATCCTTAATAATTATATCAGGCCTATTAGCCTTGATCTTTCTATTGATGTCCATATGAAAATCCCAAAGGACTGTCACATTCTCTTCTTTTGTTGCTGCATCTTGGTGATGTTTGTACCATTTTTCCTGTCTAGCAGAATCGTTAGCATGCTGAAAAAAATGTGTAGTGGTATTTCGTCTACTGCTACATTCTGAGTTCAAATTCCACTGAGGTCGACTTTGCTTTTCATCCTTTTGGGGTTGATAAATTAAGTACTAGTGAAACACTGGAGATTGATGTAATTGACTATCCTCTTCCCCAAAAATTTCAGGCCTTGTGCCTATAGTAAAAAGGATTATTATTATTATTATTGTCTTTGCACAGCTTCTAACACTGGAGATGTAATATGGTATCAGCTGTTCACTACTAGTGAACTAAGGTAACCCCCCACCTTATTTTTCAAGCACCTTCCGGAGTATTTAAACAGTTCCAAGCAGTGCTGTTTTCTGCAAGTGCTCCACCCTTATGGCAGCTCCTATTTATTCCATGTACTTCTCAAGATTTTTACTCACTGTTCCCAGGGCTCTGACCATTTTCATTGACCACAACTGCTTAACCTCCCAAGCTAACCTGTCATATCTATTGACTTTTCTTTCTTCCTTATCACATACCTTGTTGTCAGCAGGGCATGCTATATCTATGATCCAGCATAGTTTGCTTTCTTTCTCAATTAAGACTATATCTGGCTTCCTATTCTCTATCTCATGGTCGCACTGAATCATAAAATCCCACAGGATCTTTGCATTATCATTTTCGATGATGCCTTTGGGTTTATGGTCATACCAATTTTTTGCTCTGTCAAGTGTTATTATTATTATTATTATCATTATTATTATTATTATTCAGGCTGCAAGCTGGCAGAATTGTTAGCATGCTGGGCAAAATGCTTAGCAGAATTTTGTCTGTCGTTATTGTCTGAGCTCAAATTCCACTGAGGTTGACTTTGCCTTTCATCCTTTTAGGGTCGATAAATTAAGTACAAGTTGATCACTGGAGTTGATGTAATTTACTAGTCCTTTACCCCAAAATTTCAGGCCTTGTGCTTTTAGTAGAAAGGATTTATTATTATTATTATTATTATTATTATTATTATTATTATTATTATTATTACTAAGACAGTGAGCTGACAGAATTGTTAGCATGCCAAGTGAAATGCTTAGCAGTATTTCATCTGTTGCCACATTCTGAGTTCAAATTCCACTGAGGTCGATAAATTAAGTACCAGTCAAGTGCTGAGGTTGATGTGATCGATTGTCCCCCTCCCCACAAAAATCCAGGCCTTGTGCCTATAGTAGCAAGTATTATTATTATTATTATTATTATTTTATGTTTGACTTTTGTTTTGCATTTGTACAAGTTGGATCCAAGTCTCACCCAGAGACCTCAAGAGACAAGTTAGAAGTTCATGTAGGTGTTATGCCTAGGGTACCATATATTTGGATTTGTACAGTTTTGTTCAAGTGATTATTTATTTATTATTATTATTATTATTATTATTATTATTATTATTATTATTATTATTATTATTATTATTATTCCTTCGTAACACAGTGTAGGTAAAAATGCATCAGAGTCTTTAGTCGTGTGTCAAGTCACAACAAGGACCTCAGACAGATAATACTTTCCTTAAGATGTACACTGTGCCCAATAAGGCTGCTTTTTGCAAGACATCAATCTTGCATGGGATTTTCAGTTGCCTTAGGAAGTTTTGGAGTTTCAATGGGATTGAGCCCAACGCTCCAATCACCACTGGTATCACTTTCACATTACTCTCTTGAATTCCATACAGTCTTGCCATTTCCACTTTCATTTCGGAGTACGTGGTAATTTTTTCAACCTCTTTACTCACAACATTCATGTCATTTGGTATGGCTACAACAATGATCTGACAGTTTTTGTCTTTCTTATTCAATATGACAATATCTGGCTGACGGTGTTCAAGTACATGATCCATCTGAAAATCATAGTCCCATATTATCATCCTCCTGTATAACTTTACTTGGTACATGCTCATACCAGTTCTCTGTTACTTCATATTGGTATTTACGCCATTAGTGTCAATGAAGATACACACACACTTTATTGTGGCGGTGCTTGTATTCTTTTTGTGCAAGGCTCTCACATCCACTTACCAAGTGGGTCACACTTTCCACACGCTTTCCACAGAGTCTGCATTTCTGGGTGTCAGATGATTTATAGATGTTATACTTCACTGAATTGGTAACAAGAGCCAGGTCTTGTACAACAATGAACAGACTTTCAGTGGTACGCTTCAAATCACCTCGCTCAAGCCATGTCCACGATGCTGTATTATCCTTAACGTCTTTTGCATTCCTTTCAAATTGTAATGCATTCTCATTTCAAGAAGGACTTCTTTTCTCTTCTCCTCAGCTCTTTGGTTAAACTCTTCCTTGCCCACCATTTCATCTGCATTTACACCCATATCTTTCAGGGCATATTGCAGCAGGTCTTCATCACTATTTATCAAATACTCTACAAGCGTTCTCCTTTCACTCCTTATACAATGGTCTATATTAATTAGTCCTTTGCCACCATTCTTTCTTTTCATATACAGTTTGTTTACATTTGCCTTAGGGTGTAGTGCCCCATGCAGCGTCATCAACTTTCTTGTCCTTCTATCCAGTGTTGATATTCCTCCTTAGTCCATTTGAGGATGGACACACTATATCTGACCACCACAACTGCCCAGATATTCATAGCGATAATCAAATTTTTGGCATTCAGGTTGGATTTCAACACCATCTTTACCCTTTTTTGGTACGCCTTGCTGACCTTGACTATCATTTCTCTGTGTAGAATGTCATCCAACTCCAAAATCCCTAAATACCTATACCCACTACTGTCGGGTTCACCCATGGTCTCTCCTGATGATAACCGCAATCCTCTGCAGGCTGCTTTCTTCCCTCTTTTCATATTATTATTATTACTATTATTATTATTATTATTATTATTATTATTATTATTATTATTATTATTATTATTATTATTATTATTATCATTATTTTAATTGAATTATGAGAGTATGATATAGTATCTTAATAACCATTTTATATTCCCATAATAACCAATTTACTGATTGGTTTCATACCAGAAGTCAAGAAAACCCCCAGTAAGCAACAGAAAAGCCAAAAAGAATAGAATGGCATGACCTCTTTGCTACTAGAGGTATTAAAGTATCACATCTGGAGCCCATACCATACTATTCCTTTTGGCCTTTTCTGATGATTGCCAGGGTTTTTCTCAGTTCCTAGTATGAAACCAGTTGGTAAATTGGTTGTTATGAGAATATAATATTGTATTTATTAATAATGATATATCCACTCTATTAACCTATGCATGAGTGCCTGTATTTTCTGACTCATGGATTTTAAAACAACTCCAATTTATCTTCAAATTATTTCTGTGAAATAAAATGCAATAAAATTCTAATTCTAACGGATGTTAGTACTTTCGTGGTTCCATAGTAATTTTGAATATGCCATTTGTTTATCGTTCTGCGATACTGTGATACTGCGAATGTGTACTACGCGTACCTGTTAGTGAGTGAGAGAGAGAGAGAGAGAAAGAGAAAGAGATATAGCAAGAAAGCGAATGCTCGATAGAGAGAGAGACAGAAAGAGAAAGAGATATAGCAAGAAAGCGAATGCTCGATAGAGAGAGAAACAGAGAGAGTGAGCGCGAGAGCGAGAGAAGAGTCGTCTATCAACACCAGTTTCTCACACCGGACTATTACAATTTTAATCAAAAGAGTTGACAATTTGTTAAAATGCCTGGAATTGCAAAATTACACTTGGAGGACTCATTAGAGGGCGGTCCACAGGTAGGAACGAAAAATGTTTCTTAACATTTTTTTGTAATTATCATTTCTCCTTCGTAACCTTATTCGTTCAGTATGTCAGTTTGGTGGTGCATTTTGTAAATACTTTTGTTTTGTTTGTTCGGTTAGTTGCTTGCTTTTAGCTTTTTCAAATTTGTTTGTTTATTTAATTCGGTTTGGAACGAAGGAAAATATGGCCTCTTGGAGTAATAATAATAAATAATAATAACGATAACAACAACAATATATTTGTCGAATTTTGTTTCTGATAACAGCAACTTAATGTTCTGAAAAAATATGTGGTAGTTCGCTAAACTGAAGAACTAGTTAGTGTCACGTCTGTTTCATATATTGATCTAATTTGTCCTCCTCTTACACAAGTTGATCGACAGGCAGCATTTGCCTAATTTAGTCTGGGACACTGAAGGAGAGAGAGAGGGAGATAGTGTATTAAGTTCAACTGGCGAGACAGGGGTAGAAATGGCTGCTGTTTGGCCATGGTGCTCGAATACCCGAAATGACAACATTTACAAAACTTTTTATACGTTGGCTTCGTTCTGCCAACAAATGCAGTGGTTGACACAACGTTGTAGTTTTGTTATTGATTCCCTCGAGGAGAAGAGATTGCCAACAGTTGTTGTTATTTAATCATATATATAGATTTTCGGGGAGAGGAGCGATGTGAGGAAAGAACAGTATATTTAATTTTTGCATCGAACTTTGTACATAGATATGAATGCATTCATGTAGGTCTTTGTATATTTATATTTATATATTACATGCATAGATGCAGGAGACATCATTACATTGATAGGAGCGATAATTCTTTGAAACTGCAATAATGTATCTATGTATAACACAAACACACGTACATATACACACTCGCGTGCCCGTATGCATATGTGTGTGTGTTTACACACACACACACACACACACACACATATATATATATATATATATATATATATATATATATATATATATATGGGTGTGTACATAAGCTATTCGTAGTGTACGTGGGTTAGTTTGACAAAAGGCCTTTAGTCTAACTTATCAGTGCACAGTAAATAGAAACGAGTTAAGATTTGTTGTAATTGATATTTCTCTGATATTCAAATGTAGCTTTTACATGTTATCTTATCGTATGTTGACGATCCAACTTGTTACACAAGAATTGCTTTATAGACAATATCTTTAAATTTGTTTTTTCCTGTGTAATTGAATATTTGTTCGAATTCATTCAATATTTTCTGTATTTCGTTTGATTTCACTCTTGATATTATTCTCTTCTTTTTTTTAAATATTGTTTTTGATATTTTATAAAAAAACAATTTGTCGTAATTTAATATAAGTTTATCTGAACAGTGTCATATCTCATTTTCGCATAGTCCAATTTCAAACAGAATGTTGATACATTTGGGGAAAAAAATTATTCTAATGTCATCTGATATTTTGAAAACACACACGCACACACACTTTTATTAAAGATTGTTTTCCACTGGGGTCATTCATTCTTCGAAGATTAGCATTGTCAGCTTGCGTGCCTTATTTCAATTTTTCATTTCTTTAATTAACTACTGACAATTTTCATGTTACGCGACATCCTTACACATCAGCAGAGCTAATTAAGGAAGAACCCGTATATTATCCTCCATAAACAAACAACAGACTTATGCTTGTCCACTTCTCCCTGAGCCTCAATGGGGTTTAGTGCTTGTTGAATCAAACTTCTCTTGCATTGCTGTAGAAGGCACAAAAGCCATTTATAGACCAGCTAACAATTTCTGACATTCTTTTTCATCTTGGATCACTCATCTTTAAGGATCCAAAAATAGTTTTGTTTTTTGCTTGTTTTTCTCTCACCAATTTGTGTAGATTTAAAAGTTAATGAATAGACCATTTTGGCATATGAATTATCAATGCTATCCATTATACTAATGGCCATTGTTTCAGTTTCATTGTATTTAACTCTATTATTCCGAAATATCGAACTGATGTCCTCTTTTATCTTGATTTTATCATTTTCAATGACGACTAAAAACAAACAAAACAAAAAATCAAGGAAAATATCAGTCAAATATCAAACTTAGTCAAGAATGTCAATTTTTGAAAAAATATGTTACACTCCTCCAAACATACTCCTCTCTTTTTCTCCTTCTCTCTCTCTCACAAACACACGATGAGAGAGAAAGAGAGAGAGAGGAGTTTGTGTGGGTTTTCTGGCACAGAAATGAAATCAAACATCAAATCTGAAGTACACCGTTCTTTCTCATGGCCAAATTACCTTTTTTTACTTCTTATCTTTTGTCTTGTTACAACTGTCAAACAGTTTCAACGTGTTGCTAATGATATAAACTTTAATCTGTCTCCTTCAAAACGAAATTCGTCTACAGCTGCCTAACTACCATGTTCCTCATTATAATGTAGTCACTCCAAAACATTTGTTCCTGAGACATTGTGTCAAATTCGTCTTATATCAATACTCAGCCATCCTCCTCCCTACAGATTTATTGATTATTCTCTATTTCTTTCAACCTTAAAAGTAAAGTGCAATACTTACAGCTTTTCATTCTCATATAACATCATCAATTTAAATTTGGATTTCTTAGCTGGCATCTACTTGTCAGAACAAGTCCATATTAATTTGGAATACTACAATCTACCCGACCTTGAAGACAATTTTTCTCTGTCTCATGTTCTCTCTCTCCCTCTCTCTGTGTGTATATATATATATATATATATATATATATATATATATATATAATTTGTGTTTTCCTTGTCTCTACATGTCCAGTATACTGATTGCTTTATTCTGTTTTATCAATTATATAAAATTTCTAAACATTTGAAATATATAAATTAATATTGTAGTTTATCCTAAATAGTATGGTACATGAGAAAATATATGCACCTTTAGAAGCATGACTTTTCATTAGCAAGCTCTTAGCTTTACTCAATATATATATATGCACTAAGTTTCACAGATAATAAATTGATATTGAATCAGTTAGAATATTCATGTAATCTAACATTTTTAAAGAATACTTATTAAAGAAACAACTATATTTTATATATATATATATATATATATATCATTTGGGATTCATTTTCAGAAAAATATTCTATAAAATCTTTTAGATCATCATGAATGAGTTGTAAATGTTAGCTTAATCTCTTGTTACACATTTGAAATAAAAACAAATTCCTCAATCATCTCCCTAATTGGCTCTCTACAGTATCTTGTTTGAACTAACACACATGAAAAATAAATGAATATTTTAGAATGTGATTGTTGGAACAAAGAATTCATAATTTTGGGAGAAAATATACTATGGTTTTAGATATACTTTCTAGTTTACTCAATCTTTATGTTTAACAACTTGATATATAACTAGCTGTGGAAACGTCAAGAGGCTTTAAGTTTCAGATTTATTAGTAATAATAGCATCATTGGTTTCTTAGTTAGGCAAACAGCCAAGTTTTGTAAGAGAAGGTTACATAATTGAATTGAATCAGTGTAGTTCAGGTACTTGCCTTATTGACCCAAGAGAGATAAAAGGTAAAATTGTTTTTGACAGGGCTGTAGTCCTGTTTGTGGAGGGATGAAGCTAATTACCTTAAAGTTTTTGCCTTTGCAGCAAGAATGTCACCTTGATAATAATAATAATAATAATAATAATAATCGTCCTGTCTAGGCAGAAGGCCTGAAATTTTGGGGAAGGGGGCTAATCAATTGCATTTTGTCCCAAGTACTTAACTGGTACTCAGTTCATTGATCTGAAAAGGATGAAGGATAAAGTTTTGACCTCAGAGGAATTTGAACCCAGAACATAGAGATAAATGCAATACTGCTAAACATTTTGTCCTTGTGCTAATGATTCTGCCCACTCACTGCTTTAATAATAATGATAATAATAATAATAATATTGATTTCTTACCTTGGTAAAATATTGCAGGCTTTTTTGGGGAAGGGTGTGGGACATTTGGATGTAATCAATTGAACTGACATAAGAGGAATAATTGGAAAAGCTGACCTTTGCAGAATTTGAACTCAGCTAATGCGGTATCCGTTTTGCTAACTTGTTGACTTGATAACATTAACATTGCTATCGTGTTAACTTTTTAAGTAATTTTGATTGTAGGCCATTCCTCCAGTTTGTGCAGCCCTTTATCAGACTTTGCTGTTACCAAGAACATCCAGCTATTGCCTCGAGATTAATGTTCGTTTAGGCGTGGTTTCATGACATTACTTAAAAGGGGAATATATCACATCCTTAATAGGATTCTAGGGGACATTAACAGAAGATCTGGCTCCTATTCTTGACAGTTAGCAATGACATGCTAGAAATAGCAGCCAAATCTGCTCCAAATCAACCCTTACTACCTTTAAAAAAAATCAACAATTTTATTCTTTTCATAATCAATTTAGCAGAACAAATGAATTTGTTTGTATTTATTTGGAATATGAAATCTAATAAGTAAAACTATGACATCAAAAGGAGAATAACCTTTCAAATAGGTTATGTATGCCTTGTATTTTTGAATGCTATGAAATATTTTTCCCCTTTCTTAATCACCATTCAGAGTTGGTGCCTTGTATGCATAAACAATTTAAATGCTCAAATAGTAGAAAATAATCAATGAGTGAATTTTCCCTTCCAACTGATCTCTGCTCAAATGTTTCACCAATGTGACAGTTTTAATAACAGGAAGACCACATGCTAGCCCACTGATTCCTTTCAATTCACTAGTTTTCTTTTAAGAGTTTAAATCTGCTTTTTACTCTGTTCTCTTTGCTCATTTCTCTCATACTTCCACTCTCTACTTTCATTGTTCCTCTATCTTTCATTTTCCCTTAACTGCTAACTATTTTACAAATACTTCTTCATTTCAATCTGATGATTCAAAAGATGAAACTTCAGTAAATTGTAATCAACATTTTCAACTTCAGTAAATTGTTACAAAATATAACTAACATATATAAAACAGGAAATTTTTAGCATAATTTATTCTCCATTACACACGTTTCTTTTGCAAATAAGAATTACAAAGATTTACATATTAGATAGACATGTAAAAAATTTCCTATTAGAAAATCTTCAGAATAATTTTATTTTATATATTCTTCTTTAGTTGAAATAAGAATATCTATTTATACTTTTTACCGCTTACAATTGTTAACCTCTAAAATTCAAAAAATACATTTGGATTTTTCTCTAAAGGATAATTCTTTTCCGTCTAAAGATCATCACCATCGCTTAACATCCATTTTCATGCTGGCATGAGTTGGATGGTTTGACTGAGAACTGGCAAGCTGGGAGGCCACACCAGATTATATAAAACGATTCTGTCCAAAGATGTTCTTATAGTAAATTCCTTACATGTCTATCTAACATAATTCATTTTCTAATAGGAATTACAAAGATTTACATGTTAGATAGACATGTAAGGAATTTCCTATTAGAAGATCTTTGGACAGAAGAATTTTATATAATCATCTTTAGCTGGAAAAAAATATCCTTTAGAGAAACATCCAAATGGAGAATAAATAATATCAAAAAATTTCCACTTTCCTGTTTTGTTATGCAATAACTCTGCAAATAGTATTTCCATAATTTTCAATTTTAATATGTATTTTGACTAACATACAGCAGTTACCATAGATACATATTGGTTGTAATAAAGGAATGAACATATGTGCTTCAAAAGGAAACAGCTGGGATGTACCCTAACTAACTATATAACTAACATATTTATGTATGCGTATATACACACACACATACATGAGTGTATTTGTGCTTATGTGTGTGAATTCTTTTTACTTGACATACTGCTGTGAAAAGCCTTTATTTCTCAAACATATTTGAACTAGTTATGTGTGTGTGTGTGTATATATATACATATATATATATATATATATATATATATATATATATATAATCACTATTTAATATCTACTCTCCATACTGGTATGGAAGAGTTGGTTTGACAGGTAAGCCAGTGGACTGCACCAAGCTCCACTGTCTGGTTTGGTATGATTTTTATGGCTGGTTGCCCTTCCAAATGCCAACCACTTTACAGTGTATACTGGGTGCTTCTCCCATGGCATTGACACAAGTGAAGGCACCAAGTAACTCACAGAACAAAAACTTCTCTATGTGTGTGTGTGTGTGTGTGTGTGTGTATATATATATATACTACCTAACTAGCATCTGTGCTGGTGGTACGTAAAAAGTACCATTCAAGTGTGGTCATTGCTAGTGCCGCCTGACTGGCTCTCGTGCCAGTGACATGTAAAAATCACCATTCCAGCGTGGTCGATGCTAGTACTGCCTGACTGGCCTTCGTGCCGGTGGCACGTAAAAAGCACTCACTACACTCTCGGAGTGGTTGGCGTTAAGAAGGGCATCCAGCTGTAGAAACTTTGCCAGATCAGATTGGAGCCTGGTGCAGCCTTCTGGCTTGCCAACCCTCAGTAAAACCGTTCAACCCATGCCAGCATGGAAAGCAGACATTGAACAACAATGATGATGATGATATATACATATGCCACTCTTGTTTATTTAATATCTTCTTGTCTGTCTATTGTGCTGTCTTCTAGTTTGTACTTACTCAGAGAATGAGAGGAAATTTTAGATCTGTTCATGCTCAATATTCACCTACCACTTATTTATATCTTTCTTCTCCCCTCTCTCTTTTCTGTCACAATGCTTGAGTAATGGAGGATTGCATCAAATCAATTCCTTTCCTTAATCTCGCTTTGTTTATTGACATTCATCATTTTCTTGCCATCATTGTCTTGACTATTTATTACTCATTCTTTCTCTTACTAGCTCACCATCTGCAGGTTATTGTTATCAATATCAATCACACTCTGTTGCCACCAAATATTTCTGCACCACATAACGAAACACTGGTGATGATGTCATGTAAAAAGCACTGGTGATGGTGCTACATAAAAAGCACTAGTGCTGGTGCCAAGTAAAAAGCACTGGTGCTGGTGCCATGTAAAAAGCACCCAGTACAATCTGTATAGTGGTTGGCATTGGGAAGGGCATCCAGCTATAGAAACTGCCAAGACAGACAATGGAATTTAGTGCGCTTCCTGGCCTTGTCAGTTCCTGTCAAACCGTCCAACCCATGCCAGCATGGAAAACAGACTTTAAATGATGATGATGATGATGTTCATCCTTCATTCTCTTACACCAAATGTATAGCTGTAAGAGTGTTTCTTTGTAATTACTGTTTCTCTCTTATTACACTTTGCCATTTCTCTCTCTCTTGCACTCTCTTTTTACCTTCTGGCTCTGTCTCTCCTAAATTTCCCTCCTCTACCACACTGTTATCCTAATCACTTTGTTTCCTCCCACCATATTCTCACTTCTTTCTCTCTGTCTCTTCAGATCATTTCCCACAAATACCTTCTCTTCTATTCACTCTCTTGGTCACATTTCCTTAGTTAAATGGAGACAACATAAAGGAGTAAGAACTCTTTTATCTTGTAGAGTAGAAAGGAGGTGCTGGTTGGTGTTAAGTAGTTGGTGAATGAGTAGAAACAATGTAAGGTCAAGCAGACCATTGAGACTTGTCTTTTTGAGAACATGGCAGCGTCTCTAGTGCTGGTGCCATTATAATATTCACATAGTACACTCTCTATAGTGACTGATGTTAGGAGGGGTAGCCAGTTCAAGAAGCTATGCCAAAAATAGAATGTATGTGTAAGGTGTGGTCTCTTGACCTGTCTAGATGGACAGTAACAATGCATAAGAACTCAGGCTGGGATAACTTGTCCAACCAATATTAGATTGTGAAGTGGGTGTAAAATGATGTTGACGATGATGATTATCATAATTTTTATGTCCATTTTATCCATTCTAGCATGGGTTTTGCACACACATGCGCTCGCGTGCATGTCTAACCTATGTCTAATGTGTATGCATGTGTGTGTGCATGTACATATGTGTGTTTATCTTTACAGTGGTCTCAAACCAGTACTGTTTCTATGATGTCCTCTTATATCTCCTAATGCAACAGTTAAAATAAGTAGCAAACTGTATGATCAAATAACTTCTTGAAGGCTAGGCTCCAACATGACCACAACCCAATGACTGAAAGCAATGAGAGAACATTTTTAACTAAGAACATTTTTCAAGGTTTGCTCTGCAACAATTATGGAGTTAAAACTACTGTAAAGAACATGTGGATTTAACAAATGAATGATTATAATTTTGACCTAATTCAGTTTCACTCAGCTTCAGAGTGGTTAAAACCACAACTGTTCTCTGTCAAACTGTTAATATATATTTACATTACATTTGTATATTACTGTCTTCTTTGTTAATATATCAGTTAATATTCAGAATAAATCAACCAATGATGTATAGTTGGCAGTTAATGTACAAGGAAAATTACATATGAATTTGTTTATTATGATTTTCTCACTTCTCAGTTTCATGTATTGTAATTCTCACGATCACTTAATAAGATTTCTCTTGGACAAGCACATATATGTTATGAGTTATTGTTACCATTGCAACTATATCATCAGTTGACAATATTTTTTCTTTACCAAATTTATACATTCAAATTATCATCCTCATCTTTTACCATCTGTCTTTCATGCTGGCATCGGTTGGCTGGTTCAATAGAATCCATTACGATGTAGGAACATGTTGTGCTTCAATGTCTGCTTTGACATGGTTTCTATGACTATTGCCCTTTTAATGCCAAAAACTTTACAGAATGTATTTAGCATTTTTTTCTGGTACCTGTACTACTATATAGCTCACAAGACTAACATCCCCTTCGACTGAGTGGGGTTTGGTAGAGAGGGAGGTGGATTTATGCTAGGTGATGTTAAAGTATGAAAGAAAGGACTGGAGCAAACTTTTTGTTGTAGAGGAAATTCTTGGCTACTCTCATTATACAAGAATGGGTGTGAGTAATCAAGGTGAAACAAAAGAGAGAAATAAAGATGGTGTGTACAAGGTGTTGGGGTGAACCTTTGAGGTGAAAGATGGTTAGAGATGAGGTAGAAGCAGGTGGTGATTATAATGAATGATGAACAAAGGTGGAAGGGTAGTTGATGATATATATGAGTTAGAGGAAGGTAGAGAAGAACAGGTGATGACTGGTAGGACAGCAAGGGGTGAAGAGTAACAGAATAGTAATAATGCAGTAGACAGGGGAAGGATGAGGGAAAGAGAGATAATGTGTTGGGGGATAGGTTTTAGAGTTTGAGAGACAAATGTAGTGTGTGGGTAAAGTGGGAGATGCATGGTGATAGGGTGAGTCAACAGAAAGTGGTTCAGAGAAGAGATAATTTGGTAGCACAAAAAGATCTGTGTAAAATGGGAGTGGAGAGGGACCATGATAATAACAAAAAACGGATGTTGAATGAAGTGGTTCCTGGTAGTGAGAAAGATAACTGATATCACAGAAAAAGTTGATGAAATATGTATTTCTGCTCTTATTGAACTGCACAGCAGAATATAGCAGTTAGGCAAATGATGAAAGGATCAATAATAAAGGGATGATGAGGAGAAGGCTTGAGGAGAAAACTGGGCAAGGGACCCAGTTGTGCATATACACATTATGCTTCAGTTTTGCTAAGATGTGTGATTCATTTTGAGCATCACATATCACCAATCACCCTGGGTTTTTTTGTTATCTCATCTGTGAGGTTTAAAGTTTTGAAATCAGACTTCACTACTTTGCCCTGTCTTTCTTGTTCTCTCTCGTCCAGAAACTCTACCCATTTTAAGCTGTCAGCACTTTTATATACAGCTGCCCTTATCCATACACATCACGTGTATATATATACACATATATATATATATATATATATATATATATATATATATATATATATATACAGCTGTCCTTATCCATACACATCACATATATATCCCTTGCACATTACACTTGATTCCATTTATACCCAATTTTCTCTCTCAACTCATTTGTTCTTTGTTGTTCATGCACTCAGATATTGCACATCCAATGGAGCATGCTAGCTTCATTCCTTTCTAGTCTTCTCAAGTCCTCTGCATTCAGGGTCTATATCTCACAATCATGTAGCATTGCTATTTCTATATAAGCATCACACAATCTATCTTTCACTCTGAGATAGAAATCTTTTATTACCAGTTTAAGTAATAGCTTGCTGAACTTTCTCCATGTTATCCTTTTTCTAGCAACTACACTTTCAGAACATCCTCTTCCACTATTAATTTAAGTTACCTAGGTAAAAGAAGCTATCTCCTACATGTAAGGATATTCCCGGGGATTTGAGGAAGTCTATTTGCTGTGTGTTCTTAGTGCTTAGTGCTCCTGCACATTTGCCACATACAAATTCTACATTCTCTGTTAACCTGTCTGTGATGCCTCTGCACCTCTTGTGTGTCCATACTTTGCATTTGATACACCATATGGAATTTCTACCTTTGCCTCTTCTATGCAATGAGCAAGCCATTTCTTTGATGGAAGTTCTGTCTGTTTTCCTACTCACTAAAACTTTGATCTTTGCTAAATTAACTTTGAGGCCCTTTGATTCCAAGCTTTGCTTCCACACCAGGAATTTCTTTTCTAATTCTACGACAGTCAGCTATAAGAACAAAGTCATCAACATTTGGCATTTCCCACAGGTAACCATTCTTAAGCTCCTGTGATGAATATGGTGGGGACTATGGTGAATAGAAGAGGACTGAGAATGAAGCCCTCATGAAATTGTACCTACACACTAAATTTGTCTTGTACTTAGTAAATTTCACAATACTGACTGCACCTCCATGCATGGTTTGTATGGCTTTCACTACCATTTGTCTGTCCCTAACTTCCCCAGTGACCACTTTAGAAGGCTTACTCCAGGTTAACAAATGCTAAATATAGTAGCTTACTTTTAGATAAATAGTTTTGCAGGGGCTTCACCAGGAAGAGACCATCCATAGTACTTTTTCTTGGCACCAAACCAAACCAAACTGTTTCTCATCTAGTCTAAACTCTGTAATTAATCAGGCTGCAATTTTTACCACAACTTTCATGACCTGGTACATCAATTTGATACTTCTGTAATTTCTTTCCTCTTGAGGACAACTCCTTTACCCTTATAGCAGTTATGATACAGCTACACCACTCATGGATATGACATCTTCCTCTACAACCTGATTAATTATATGAGTGTCTAGGCTATATCTTATTCCACCAGATATTTTAATCCTTAACTGCTTTATTTGTCATGCTGCTGTCAACTAGAACAGCTGAACTCTTTGTTAAGTCTATATTGGGAACATCTTTCTTCCATGCATTTTCCACATTTAATTGCCGTTTTGTAAGAGCACTTTCATTCCTATTTCTCTTCAGGATCACTGAGTACACGTATGCCATTATCTGTTTGTACACACCTCTCCACTACAATGTCTCAATTTTCTCTGATACATTGCTTTACAGTCTGGAACATATCATGTTTCTGGTTTTCATGCTGTGGAACATTTGCAAACCCCTTACTTTCTGTTTCTACCTTTGCTATATAAACCTATCACCTAGCTCATTAGTAACCTATTATAATTCTCTACTAACTCTATTCTTTCAGTCTTTCTAAGCATGTTTGTTTGCTTTTATCGCTTTGTCTATCTCACTGTTTTACCACCTCATCACCCTTGTTCTGGTTGAAATTTTGCATCAGTCACAGCTCTGGTCTGTAGCCCTCAGTCAGTTGTTCCATCTCTATCTCTGCTCCTTCTTGTCAAATGTTTCAGCTAATACTTTTTAAAATTTCTGATTGTTCAATAGTTCTTTAAACTTCCACATCTTCCTTTTCCAGATTTGTTTGTGTCTCTGAATCCTTCCAGCTCTAAGTCTGAAGTCACTAACTACTCACTTATGTTGATTTGCACATTCTTTATCAGGGAAGGACTTTACATTTACAACCATATATCCTGTTTTCTAGAAAGAATGTAGTCAATCTAGCTTGTGTGCATGATGGATTGATAAGTGATCAGGTGACTGACTGGTTTCTTAAAGTTAGTGTTGCAGATTGTCAGGCCATTTGCATTACTTCAACAGCTTTGTGTCCTCCTCATTTTTAGAACCAAAGCTATAGTCTACATATTTACCATGGAATCCAGTAGAGTGCTGTCCAACATGCTTGTTAAAGTCACAAATCATAAAAAAAATAAAACAATGCTATTGTCATTCGCTTCCAAGAATTCCGCAAAATTTGTTCTTTTGTTCATCTACCAGTTCTGACTGAGAAGCACATGCAGAGAAAAATGTTGCTAGTATATTTCCTAAGACTGGTCTAAGCTTCATTATCCTATTGCATTCTCTGATTACTTTGATGACTTTATTTACCCATTACTCTGCCAGAAGTATGCCCACTCCTCACACCATTACTATTGCTTACTAAGAAAATTTATATCTTTATTCTTTGTCTGTGAGAAATCTAGCTGAGACTGCTCTCTGTTGTTCCTTTTGAATG
>NC_142929.1:123142236-123154736 GCF_046866305.1 Octopus bimaculoides | reverse complement strand
CACACACACACACATGTATATATATATATGTATGCATGTATGTATATATGTGTGTGTGGATGTGTATATACATACATACATACATACATACATACATACATATATATATATATATATATATATATATATATATATATGTAAAGAGAGAGAGAGAGAGAGAGAGAGAGAGAGAGAGAGAGAGAGAGAGAAAGAGAGAGAGAGATAGAGAGAGAGAAACGAATTATGAAATATAGAAATATAGAAGAATGTAGCTGAAAAGAAAAAAAGTCAGAGAGAGATAATTACACGCGAAGAATGAAGCGATTGAAATTAAAGAAGTGGAGTTGAAGTTGCTGTGAAGCGAGCCAGATGCATCTTACGCTGCTCCACCACCACCACTGCTATTAATATCAACGGTATCACTAATTTCGTCACAAACGAACATCCCTACCAACATCAACACCACCCTTTCCAAAACTTACCACCAGCACTAGCACTAGCACAATCACTACTACCACCGAAACAACCAATGTGTCTATCACATGTAGACCAACTAACGGCGCCATTGCTACCAAACTACCGCCACCGTCATTATCAGTATACACGTACAGACACACAGACACACACACACACACACACACACACACACACACACACACAAAGTAAATGAAAGGGTGAAAAGGGATGTGTTAGAGTGTACATGTTGTATATAGTGTGTGTGTATATATATATTTATATATATATATAACAATTGATTGGCCAGTGTTCAGTCCTAACACTCAAGTGCTGGTGGAGAGTCTATCACGATTCACTATATCTTGTTGTTCATCGACACAAATGGTAAGTCATGATTCTATTCAACTGCTTTCTATTATTTTCTGTTTATTGTAAGCAAAGTAGATTGGCAGAATTGACAAAATGCTCCGTGGTAAACAGTTATGGGACTTTACACTGTGAGTTCAAATACCACTGAGGCCCATTTTCCCTGCGTCTGTAAAGTAACAATAACGTATTGTGGTTAGGGTAAGCGGCTCCCCCTTACTTCAAATTTCAGGCCTTCTACTTATGTTCGAAATTATATGCATTGTTGTTTAATTTCAGGCTGACCTTAATAATAAAGGCGTAAATGATCGAAGATACTCTAGCCGAGATTATTCCCTCTCTCCTTTTCTAAGATGTTAGTGTGTGATACGAGAAAGATTTGCCTACTGTTGCTAGCAAGTCGAGTGACAACGTACAGGCTTCTCGTTTGTTGTTTTTCTTTTTTATTTTGTTGTTTTGTTTTGTTTTTGACTGTTCGAGTAAATCCATGACCAAAAGCATTTCAGCAACGATCATCCTGTCTTTTATTCAAATATAGAGTAATTAGAATCGTTATTCTTTTTTAAGATGGTGGGATGTGATCTGAAGACGATATGGCTGCTGTTTTGTAGAAGCTCCATTGTGATGTTGCTATTGTCTTCGGTGGCGCAAAATATTTGTATAATAATTACCCACTCACACACATCGCCACTTCCAGCATCATCACCATCATCGTCATTGTCGCTGTCGTCGTTGTTGTTTAATCATGTCAACTACCATGAAGCAGACCTATGGTTAAAGGTCTTTTTGGCCATCTCATGTGCAAATGTAATATAGTCATTGGTACATACTGTATCTAATACTCACCCTCCTTTACCTAATACTTTCTTCCCGTTTTCAAAGAGAGTAGAGTATGATTTGAGCAAAATTTAATTGTCATTTCAGCCAAGTCTAAGGATTCTCTTGTTCTGTCAGTATCGTCGTTGTTGATGTTGCTGTCGTTGTTGTGACGATTCTCTGTCATTAAAGATACCTAATCATTATTTTGTTGGTGGTAATATATGAAATGGCGAACTAATCTTTTTGCACCTGGTTGAAGAAGAAAGTGTCTGTGACTCTTTTTCAGTACCTCTGAAACAGATGCAGCCATACACAGACGATTACTGTCGTGCATTTTAGTGCTGCAAAAGTGAAATGGACGAAAGATGAAATAGAAGCATTAAACAGAGAGAAAAAAAAACAACAACCTAATTTAGCATTGAAGCGCTTTATCCGAATAAAAATGCCAAAAGATTTAGAGGGAACGGCACTTAATATTTCTGGTAATGTGAATGGCGAACAAAGGTCAGTAAGCCACTACCTGGCAAAGAGTGAAGGACAGCATAAACATTCTGTAATAGAGCTAACTAAAACCTACTTGTGTTGAACCTGAAAAAAAGAAAGCATATCAAAGCAGAATAGTTTGTGAAAGAACGGAAAGTTACATGGAAAGTTCCACGTACATAGCAAGAATGTGAAAAGGAAAATCATGACTCACCGTGAGAGTGGTTCCAGAGAGGAGATTTAATGAGGAAAATGGAGTGCTTGTTGATGGCTGCTCGAAATCAAGCTTTAATGATGTGTTAACTGAATAAAATTATATATTCCAACACTTCAACGAACAAGTACCGTCTATGTAATGAGCGAGTTGAAAATATTGATATTATTGAAGCATGTCGCAAAATATTCTTTTCTATTCTAGGCACAAGGCCCGAATTTTTTTTTTTTTTGTGAGGGGGCAGTCGATTAGATCGATCCCAGTACGCAACTGGTACTTAATTTATCGACCCCGAAAGGATGAAAGGCAAAGTCGACTTCGGTGGATGTCGCAAAATATTACCGGCGACGTCCCGTTAAAGTTTCTCTCTTTTTTTACACTGTTACTTCATAAATAAATATCCATACAACACTTCAAGCAAAAAGTACAATTATAAAATAAAAATGGCTGTAAAAGAATCTAGTACACTGAAAATTATACTGGGTTTTGAGATCCAGACAGACAATCAGAACAGTTGAACACCATACATGTGGTATTATTATACATAGCATAAAAAAAGAAAATGTTTCATATTACAGGTTACAGTTTCTTCATACAAAATCATCCAGGCTTACTATGTGTCGTAACGGGTGGAAGTTGTTGTGGATTGATATCATTAGAATCGCACAAGTCTGTGAATCGTTGTTTGTGGTATTGACGACCAGCAACAATCTATTGGTTGCACCTTTGTCAAAATATTTGGCCCTGTATTTAGCTAAAAATGAGCTAAAAATTGTCAAATGTGTCTCTCTTGACCGTAGCCTTTCCCAGCACTCTCACCACTTCTCGGTTTTCACAACGGGTAATATTTATAGTCTTTTACAAGTAACAATAGAAATCAGCAGTGACAGTAGAGAATAAGTGTGGAATGTAGTACTGACCATTGATTTTCTTCAACCTGAACATTACAGAACGGCTCGTAGCAGCCGCTATTTCGGCTGCTTGATTCAACTTTAGTCAGAATATTGCCTTTTCTGCTATGTCACGTCGAAGTAGGTAACGAATTCTAAGGTATACAGTTGACACTTCTCATTCTCAGTTTGGTAAGGTCCTGTCGAAAAACCTCTTGCATCTGTTTAGAATCGAATCGCATGTGCTCAGTGCACTGCGTCAGAGATTGAAATGTAGCTTTCTTGCCATACTGTATCTCCACTATCCACCGTATAGCTTTTCTTCCTTGTGCTCGCATTGTAGTTCGGACGACACAGCCATAGACATGATCGAGACGCATTTCGCTACTTCCAATTCATTTTGCAACGGCTTTCCTGTTAGCCCCTTCGAATTTATCAAGAGTTCTTTCTCAAGTATATTGTTCTCAAGTACCAGAACCTTATTAAAATTAACAGATTCTGTCTTAATTTTCCTATTTAACTTCCCTTTGAGATAGTCACAGAAAAGAAACAATATATCTGTGGACCAAAGAGCCTATCTAAACCATAAGACACAAATGGAGCCTATAATGGGGCAATTTAGTTCAAACGTTTCCGTACCTGACATGGTCGAATAGAAAATACATGATATCTCAAGAGCATACTTTTTGAGGATGATGCTACTCGTTGGCAGTATCTGTTGCCTTGTGGGGTTGGAACACTTGATGATTGGAAATTTTGGAGAAACTGGTGAGATGAAGGAGAGTTTAGGTGGATATTTGTTTGTGTTCAGCCCAGAGTTAGAGATAAAAGAGTTGCAAAGGAGTTTTCCCGCAGGAGTACTGATACAGAGCTACAATGGTTAAAGAATGGTGTGTTGGAGGAATCCACAAATTTGGTAGAGATACTCTTGGTAGGTAGCAAATGGATACGCGGTATGTATGTGTATATGTGTGTTTGACTGCGTGTGCATCTACATACGGGGTTTATGTATATATATATGTCAATGAATGTGTGCGCGTATGCATTTTTGTGTGCGTGAATGTATACGTGTGTGTATGTGTATGTGAATGCGTCTGTAATGTCAGCTACAATGAATAATAAAGAGATAAAGGTAGGCTTCCCTGAATACTCCCTTAGACATAGAAAACAGAGGCAGTACTTGTCTCTGTTATATAGTGTTGGCCTCTTTGTGATATACATTGATCTCTCTGTTATATAATGTCAGTCTCTCTGTTAAGTACTGCTGTTCTTTGTTATATAGTGTTAACTTCTGTTGTATATTGTTGGCCTGTCTCCTATATAGTGTTGGTCTCTCTCTCTTTCTCTCTCTCTTTCTCTCTCTTTCTCTGTTATATAGTGTCGGTTTCTCTCTCTCTCTCTCTGTTATATAGTATTGGTCTCCCTCTCTGTTGTATACTGTTAGTCTCTCTTTTTCTCCGTTATATATTGTTGGCCTGTCTGTTAGATAATGTTGGTCTCTCTGTAAGATAATGTTGGTCTCTCTGTTATATAGTGTTAGCTTCTCAGTAATGTAGTGTTGGTCTCTCTGTTATATAGTGTTGGTCTCTCTTATATACCGTTGGTCGCTCAGTTATACAGTGTTGATCTCTCTGTTATATAGTGTGGTCTTTCTCTTTTACGCATTGTGGTTCTCTGGTTTATAGTCTATTTCTGTTATCACTCGTTACATTGCTGATGCTGTGGTTGTTTATTGTTGCAAATACTTCTTCATTCTAGTATCCGAGACTTGTGTTTATATTACTCTCTCTCTTTTACTTGTTTCAGTCATTTGACTGCGGCCATGCTGGAGCACTGCCTTTAGTCGAGCAAATCGACCCTAGGACTTATTCTTTGTAAGCCTAGTACTTATTCTTTCGGTCTCTCTTTTTCCGAACCTCTAAGTTACGGGGACGTAAACACACCAGCATCGGTTGTCAAGCGATGTTGGGGGGACACACACACAAACATATACACACACATACATACATTTATATATATACGCATATATACGACGGGCTTCTTTCAGTTTCCGTCTACCAAATTCACTCATAAGGCTTTGGTCGGCCCGAGGCTATAGTAAAAGACACTTGCCCAAGGTGCCACGCAGTGGGACTGAACCAGGAACCATGTGGTTGGTAAACAAGCTGCTTACCACACAGTCCCTCCTGCGCCTATATTAGAAACTAATATTTATCATTCTTGTTTATTCTTTCCGTAGGTTTCTTTGTTTTACATCAGATAAAAAAAACCCCAGAAAAACCTTATAAAAGAAACTAAAAAGAGACTTAAAAAACAACAACTCAAAAGCAAACAACAGAAAACAGAAAACCGATAATTTAGAAATTTGAAACAACGTTACTGTTGTGCGATCTCTTACACATGTATTATGTTAGATCTCGAGGACGGAAATACTACCGTGATGGAAACCTTCTTAGAGTAATACTAATTGTTAGAATTAGGGACTGGCCGCAGGAAATAGTTAAAAACTGCTAGAGGAAATGACTCGTTACTTATTTAAGTTAGTCATGTTACCGTAATCAACCTACTGTTCCAGTTGTCTTCAAATTTGGTATATGGATTAAGTTTTGTACACTAGCTATGAGAATGAAATTCATTTCCCCTATAAATTCATAATTAAAAAGTTATTAGCGTTTAAATTTTGCAAAATTTGGGTATTTTAGCCAATCAGAAGCAAGTATTTTAGACATCACCGATGCAGTGAAGTCTGTTTCTATAGTAACCAAAGCAAAGAAGCACCATGTGTTCCACAGAACTCTGTTCCCATAGTAATCAAAGATGCTGCGCATGCACACCAGGAGTGTAACCAGCACTTGTTCTATAATTGTTTGTTTTCATAACATGGAACTCACACTCAACAATTTTAGTTTAATGTTTTGACATGCCGATGCCCCTCGCTCCTCGATGATGAAAGAGGCAGCGAACGCGTTGTTTTCTGAATGGCTTAAAATTCTGAAAATTATCAAACTTTGAACACCCGTAACATTTTACCAAAAATTTTTCTAGAATAAATGAATAACAAATTAGGATTTCGTGTACAAAATTACATCTGTATGATACATTAAGAACTTTTTTTTTAAAGATATTTGTAAACAGTGACGAAAACCACAAAAATCCTCAAATTGTCCTCTTTCTAAAGATGGCTGTGTGTGGTTTGAGAGAGAATTAATTGGTATTTCTAGCAGATCAAACGACTACATAAGACTCTGTTGTTTGTTAATGAAAGAGAATTGAAAGGTTCAACACTGCACTCATCTCTCAATGCAAGTTTCTTATAGCCAAAACAGGTTTAAGCTAATGAATGTGATAACGTAACTCCTGTTCATTTTTATTCAATAATTGATATATGAATAACAAGTAAAAGAGTATATATATATATATATATATATATATATATATATATATATATATATATACATATATGTTGTTGTACTTGGGGATGGTCATATTGCCAGTTTAGCCAATAAAAACACACGCACTGTATATTTGGTGTTAATTTGCTTCAGCTTTATATTACATTAATCTTAATCTTATTTCGGCCAGAGTTCTTTCGTCACACTTCTGTGACCTCATCAGTGGTCCTTTGTTTCCTTCTTTCTTATGTGTGTCTCACCTTGCTAACTATCAGCCATTTTGTATTTTGTATTCCTATTGTATGTGTCTACGCATGCGTGTCCTTCAATGTGTCTGTGTCTTTTGTAAGTGCATGTGTGTATGGGGAGTGTCTGTATCACCTATATTCTCTGTTAATACGTGTTCGTTTGTATTTGTTTTTATTTATTTATTTGTTCATGTGTGTGTGTTTTTTTTTGTGTTTAATTAAATTTTGTTAACGTATGTAGTATTTAATTCCATTTGTTTATCTATGTATTGTATTATACTTTGTTCATATTATTATTGGTTTATGGGTAACATGTTTTCACATGCTGTGGTTTGTGGTTTGTTAGTGGTGTGTGTTAGTGTTCCATTCTAGTTTCCTATTCAGGTTCGGTTTCTCTTCTATTATGTGTGTAGCTTCAGTAATTTGTCTAAGTGCTGCATCACTGCTATGTGTAGATAAGATTTTAATTTCTATGTTGTTGATTGAGCCTCTATGTTCTTGCTCAGCGTGCTGGTACAGAACTGATGAGTTCTTCCCTTCCTTAAGTTCCCTCCAATGTTCGTTTGCCCGCTCCCCTATGCTCCTTGCTGTTTCGCCTACATATGTCATTGTCTTATTTCTGCATCGTCCCTCTGTACATCTTATACTATAGACCACATTTCTGGTTTTGCAGTTCGTTTGTGGGCTAAATCTACATACGATACAGTTCCTATCAGTGCAGGGGGTTCTACTGAAAGGGTATGTTCTACTGATAAGGGATTTAATAGGGTTGCCTGGCCTTTCAACAACCTTAATTCTTAGCTTAAGTTTGTCTAGGGCCCTTCTAAAGCGGTACGCCAGTTCGCCTCTAGGGGTGGTGTCGACGAACATGACGCTCTGGTACTTGTGGCTATCGTACCATGAGCTTGCCTTCCCTATTTTCTTCTTAGTCCTTTCTATGGTGTTCCATGATTTGCTCCTATAGAGTGGGCAAATCCCATTCCTATCGTTGCGTTTGATTGTTTGAAACTTCTTCATAGCTCCTTTGTATACCCTGATCCTTTCTTTATGGATGTAACTTGAGAACTGCATGCGGTGGACGAAATGTTGTATATGTCTCTTTAATTCTGTAGGGTCGCACATGCAGGAGACATTTCGCATTACTCTGACGAGGTCTGCCATCAATATGTTGAATTTGGCATTGTCCGCAATAGCCGAGTTCCGGTGGATCAGGTATTTGGAGGTCATAGGTTTTGTATAGTGTGAATGGAGGATTCTGGTTTTATTGTTCTTAGTTTCTAGCCAGAGTTCAGTATCTAATACAGGTAATCTATGGTTAGGGTGTTTAGTAGGGTAGTCTATCGTAACTTTAATACTCTGGTGGATGGAGTTAGCTATTTGCTGGATGCTCTCCATAGTCTTAGTTTCTATTTCTATTTCAGGGGTACTCTCTTGTGGGGGTGTCTTTACCACTAAGTTGATATCATCGACATATCGAGAGTACACATTCACGAGTATGGAGTTCTGTGTCAGGCGTTCCTTAAGCCTTCTGTCCCACCATACCATGAAGAGATTGGCCACATCACCGGCGATACTAACACCGATGGCTGCCCCCTCGTCCTGGGCGTATAATTTGTTGTTAAATTTAAAGGTGTGGCCTTTTAGGGTGACCGTTATACTAGCTCCTAGTGCATGTGCGATCATTTTTTTTACCTGGTGGATATTAGTGGGGGTCCGTATGGCTCTGGTCCATCCACTCCATCTCTCTATAGGGGTCTTCCTAGCCATAGAGGTAATTGTGGGTGGTCTACCTCTTAGACGTCTACTAGGGCAGAAATCTCTAAGGTCGTATCTCTCTAGATATATGTAAGGGAAACTGTGTGAACAGGCTCGCGTTGGCTGTACAGATCAGAAGAGCTGTATGAACGAATCAACGTCGGGGGTCACTAATTGTAAGGTAGGACCGACGTCGGGGGCACCAATTGTAAGGGACAACCGTGCGAGCTCATAAAAGGAGCAATGGTGACGAATGGAAAAACAGAGGACTCCTTTTATTTAAACGTGTCACACGGTCGAACATACAAATATATATATCAAATGATGATATAGAGATATGTTATGCGACGATAACATAGATGACCAGTAATGAAAGACCACAACCGTATTAGATGAATAACAGAGATATTTATTGTGGCGTTAAAGATGTATGTCTGTGTGAGAGTGTGAATGCGACATATAAGAACATAATCAAAGACAGGCCGTCATACAAAGAAAAGTGTGTATGTGAGTGATACATGTGTGTATGAGTGTTTACAGCAGATAGAAAGAGAGTCAATAACACGTGAGCAATTATACCAGATCTTTAGTACACTAAGGGAAAGTTCTGTATGTGAAAGTGAGGAGAGGCTGAGTGTGGCAGTGCTGATCACTAGTTGTGATGTCGTGGCATCGATGCCGGGCCGTGATTTTTGTTATACAGATGTTCGTCGCTGGCTGAGAATTTCTTGTCTGTTTAAGAACTCTTGTCTGTTTATTTACCGTGGTGAAGCTGAGTCACCTAATAGAATCGAAGAGAGAGATGTGCCGCGGAGGTTTGGTTTGGTGTACATAGTAAGTCGTGTTGACGCTGGTGGAGATTGTTGCTGGTTAGTAGTAATCGTAGATTCGTGTTGGTCATGACGATGATGCTGGATAGTAGTCGTAGACTCTTGTTGCTGATGTGGCGACGGCGGTGGTCATCGTGGCTGGACGAAGCTGCTGAAGTGGTCGCTGGCTGCTGCTGCTGTTGTGTGGTACACGGAACAGTTCTCAAAGAGAAACTGGACCGAGACAAATTTGTGGGGTATGAGTTGATCTATATATAGCGTTAAGAGGGCTCCAAATGCCTTTAGAATTTTACTCTATCACGTGACCTTATTAGGGGCCGTGATTGGTCAGTTTGCGTTCTGGCGGGAAAGGTTCGAAGAAGTTGCCGATTCGAATAATAATCAGTCACGTGATGACAAGGAATGGGTTCTCTACTACGCTCGCATTTATTTATATTTAAATGAGAAGATTGTATGTAATGGCGATAGTAGTTTTGTATCTTGTGACGATAGGTAGTTTCACTACATATACATCGTCATATGTCAATCTAAGTAGGAGGCCCAGTTCTTCTGTGTTGACTTTTTGGAACTCTACTTCGCTCTCGTTGATCATCTCCACGCACTTTTCCACTGCAAAATCCACGTCGATAGATGGGTATAGTGATACCACATCCATGCTACCCACTATACACCTTGTCAGGTTGAAAGTGTTGTTGCAGTCGTTGATCCTGCTGAGGAGATCTTCCGTGCTGTCACAGACATCAGGTGACATCTGGATTATGGGGCGTATGATCATTGAGAGGAAGTAGGAAATCCTGTAGTTACTAGCGACATTCGCTCCACAGACTGGTCTTGTTGGTGGTCCCACTACAGGATTAGTTGTTACTTTGTGGTCCTTACGGAGCCCATACAGCGCCGGGATATCATTGTTCCAGGCTTTGAAGTTGTTGGCTGTGCGCTTCTGGGGTCTAAGAACAATTGTCCACATCATCATGTGGGCATTGAGGACTTTTTCTCTTTCCTCATGCGCCTGTAAGGTTGTTACATTCGTATTGGCGATGTGGGGTTGCATTGCCTGGATATAGTTCGGCAGGCTGTCTATTGACATTCTGTCGGACTTATCTGTGGGAAGACATACCACTTATCCATTTTTCGTGCGCTGCATGAGCTTGTGTAGGCCACTTGCGGGTATATTCCCAAGTTGTCTCTTAGTGTATAATTCTAAAATCTGTCTAAGTTTTGTCCTAGCTATAGTGAACTGTGCTTCCATGTGGTCATGAGTATGTTTAGGGATGCAGACTCTTTTGTTAAAGGGTAATGTTGTCGGGTATATCCGGCTCATATCATAAGTTTTGTCATGTATGTTGAAGAATTGAGTGTCAAGGAGGTTAGTATTCCTGTTGTTGGCCCCTCTGGGGTTGTCTTCTTCGTAACTACTACTACTATTACTGCCGTTATTGCTACTCCCATTCATCCTGTTATTCCTACCACTACTATTGTTACCGTCACTACCACCACCACCACCACCACCATCGCTATTGTTACCACCCCATCTAGTGGTTTCTGTTTTAGGTCTACTGACTCCCTGTCCAAGAATTCTGTTGCATTCAACTTTATTCTCCCTCTTGACCCCCATGGCCTTACCTTTGTCTGTGTTCTTGTGCCTATGGTTATCTGTGTCTGTGTGTCCGTTCTCCCTGTTATTGTTGTTGTTGTATTCGATTTTTTCTCTGTTATCGTTTTTGTTTCTATTGCTTGTCCTCATGTGTTCGTTTTTGCTGTTGTTGTTGTTGCTGTTGGTGTTCATGGGGTTGCAGTTGTTTTTGTTGCTACGGCTGTTGTTGCTACGGCTGTTGTTGCTACGGCTGTTGTTGCTACGGCTGTTGTTGCTACGGCTGTTGTTGTTGCTGCAGTCTCTATTGTTTGTGTTGTTGCTGCTGCTGTGGTTATTGTTGGTATTGTTGTTGTGATTGTTTTCATCCATGTTGTTGTTGCTGCGGTTATCGTTGGTATTGTTGTTGTTGTGATTGTCTTCATTCATGTTGTTGCTTCGGTTATTGTTGTTGTTGTCATTCGTGTTGTTGCTGCGGTTATTGTTGTTGTTGTCACTTGTGTTGTTGCTGTTGTTGTTGTTGTACATGTTTAAATCCCAACGTATTTTTGTGAACGACTTTTCGATTTCGGAGAGGCATTGGATGGGGTTAACCTTGTGATATATCGCATATATCGCATACGTCTGTTTCAACACACGATTTCACATCAAAAATCTTGCAAAACAAATATATATATATATATATATAGTTTTATTCTTTTACTCTTTTCAGTCATGCAGGTGCAGTCATGCTGGAACACATATGCATACATACACTTATAGAACTTCCGAATGGGAGTTTTCATGTTCTAATATTTCGTTTAGGCATTGCGAGACTAATAACCTGGTGTGGGACTCAATTTACGTATGTTTCAGAAGAAAGTGAGACGAGTATAGAGCAGTAATAAGAAAATGAGATGTCAAAGGAATAAATGATTATCTTGCGGTCCCCACTAGTGCCAAGTCGTATTGGCCCTCGCCCTTCCCTTGGTTTACAAGGGTAGTGGTGGAGAGGGGAAACGTGTTGCATGAGCAACTACCAATCTCCCATGAAAAAACTGACCTGGAGAAGACACTTTAGCGCTGTCTAACCGCGGCGGTAAAGTACGGAAAACAGGAGCTCGCCACTAAAGAAAAGCGCACTCGACGGAAGGAAAAACCAGTAGCACCGACAGAGAGCTCCTTCGAATACAGTCGCTATATGCCGGACTGTCACTCCCGTGTGGGTCTGTACAGCCACAATAGACGCTGCACTTCTATCAGCATTTGACACTATTTCTCTGGGCGCAGATCCATGGCCTCTCGAGACTGACAGATGCCTACTACTGTAAACTTCATTAGCTTACAGATGTTTCTTTTATAAGATGTACTTATAGTTGAGTACATGAATAACACCTTATAACTCCATCGAAGCCACGAATATGAGGTGCAATTTATTTATTAAAAATTACATTTATGCATTTATAGGGAACGGCATCAACAATGAGAAAGACAACAC
>NC_142929.1:123116323-123139236 GCF_046866305.1 Octopus bimaculoides | reverse complement strand
TATATATTGTATATTCCATATTCTATACCCCACATTAGTTCTGCAGGAATATAAATAAAACATAAAAAACAGACAGTGTTGGAACTCTTTTAAGCAAAATAATATATTCCTCTATACACAATCATACAACCCCCCCCCTTTTTTGTATTTATTTTTACTCGCATATATATATACATATATATATACACATATATATAAATATATAAATATATATATATATATATGTATTATTTATATTATATATATACATATATATATATATATATATATATATATATATATATATATATATATACATATATATATACACACACATACACACACGCACTCACACACACATGCATACGTACTCGTTTCTTAAAGTGTGTGCACGTGTGTGCACGCGCACATGCGTAAGTCCGTGCCATTTAAACAGGCTGATAATGTAGGTAATTGAAAAACTATCTACTTCTATTCTGCTTCTTTTCATTCTCTGTCTGAAGATGAAATCCTCTGGACCTTTTGTGATTCAGACAAAGGAAGAGATACAATCACAGAATTCAGTTACAAGGGAAGTAACTTCTGTCAACTCATTTAAGGGACGTAACATTTAAATTTTGCCCGTCGCAGCATCTAAATTATGGACGGTGTTTTTTTTTTTAATATAATTGCTACGGACACATTTGAATAGAATATATAGAGTGTTCATTACTGATATTTCCAACAACCTTGTCTGTTTCTAGAATATATTCATTTACTCAAGCTGAACATGTCTAAAATTAAGAAATGTTTAGCTACAGTCGTAACAGATACGTAAGACGAGGGTTGATATAAACATATGTAACTATTTAGTTATACAGAGACAGAGTAAAATAAATATATATTTCAGAGGTTTTATTGTTTTTTCACAGCCTTGCTGGCCAAGACAGTATTCTTACCCACATTAGTAAAGAGGTTATGTGCCTCCAGAAGGTTTATTGAGTTGTCTATGTTGCTAAGAACAATAATGAACGTGAAATCAATATAAATTTCTGACCGACCTAGCCTACGACTATATTAAATAGTACTGCTCAAAGAAAAAAAAAAAAAAATTCAGTGTACTCTTTTGTTTTTCGGACTTATGATCAACTGAGTGATCTATCACCCTCCCTAGTCGCAGAGTGTATCGCAACAGGCCACCTCGTGGTTTGTGTTTTATAGCTGCCCTGCCGGCTGTTCATATATACACACTCACGAATAATACTCACTTTACGGACATGGAATTATACGATCTTGATTACACAACAAAAACTATAGCAGACCTAGAGGGCGTCATCCCCAAAGAGATTCCGCCGAGTTTTCTTCTGATACACGTCAACTAAAAAAAGCCCTATTTGAATTGGGCAACAGTAGCGACAACAGCTCATCCGGCAGCAACAGAAACACCAGCGACGCATCCGGCAGTGATAGTGGCAACGACAACGGCAGCAGCAGCATCGCAACGTTACGTCTTTGGTCGACAACATATAATGTTTAAAAGAAAAAAGAAAAGCATGAAGAATTAAATAGAAACCCTTGGAATGGCCTAGTCCATACCTCAAGGGGAGCAATCGATGCAAGTTTTGCTTGGCTGAGAGGGCAAGGATCCTAAAAAATTCGCTTGACCTGGGGATCCTAAAAAACTCGCTTGACCCTTCTTAAGTTCCAAAAGTGAAATGTTTAGTCGGTACCCTCAGTAACTTCGTTGATAATTCTTCTGATTCCAGTGATTTTATAAGGGTTACTGTGCTGCTGATTTGTTATAGTTAAGATTAGGAAGCTATTCATTTAGGATCATGGTTTGTGTGAGGTTAATTTTGTTCAATACTTTAGGAAGTGTGTGATAGCTGTAATATATATACATCCAGAACCACGCTAATAGCTTAAGAGTGAAATTTAGGATTTCTCGGTTTTCTGTGGATCGATTTTGATAAAACTTTTCTCAGTTGGTTTGCACGCTATGCTGACACCATTGTTGTTTCCATTATTCTGTGTAACGTCCTTGCTTTTTTATTTCAGATTCTTCAGTTTTGAGGGTGAACCACACTAATAGCTTTTGAATGAAAATAGCCCATCTAGACATTTTATTTCAGAAAATGAGGGTTAATGATACATACTAAGCATACATTGAGTGTATATTTAGCAGAAAATCATAACAATATTATAACATATATCGAAACGCCGGTGTTAAAACGGGGGTAGCTGATGAAGAAGAATGTTCTCTATGTGGCTTGTGTGTTTTCTCGTCTACGTTTTGTTTGCAATGTCCTGTACCCAGATATGCACCTATACATACACGTGGATGTCGGTATGCACATACCTGTACGTATATATGCATATACTCATTTACTATTTGTTTATATATATATATATATATATATATATATATATATATATATATATATATCTGCAGGATCATCAGACTACGCTGATGATCATGCAGATATTTACTTATGTAAATGTTAACAGGTGAAACCATGGTACGTAGGTTAATCGTTTTTTTTATTTAGTATTTTTTCATTTATCTTGCCCTCTTACAGTCTGTTGTGACGCTAAATTTTTACTGAGAACATATTTTTCGTGGTTAGATGATTCGGCATCTATTTCTAGCATATAGGAGTTGGTCATTCCTCATATTTTTGTATATTATATATATATATATGAGTGTGTGTATGTATGTATGTATGTATGTATGTATGTATGTATGTATGTATGTATGTATGTATGTTGTGTGTGAGTGATTGAATGAAAGAGAAATGACAGGTAAAATAAAAATGAAAAATCAGAAAATAGTGAAAGATAAGGCTTGACATTTAGAAAATATTAAAATGGAAAATTACGTTGCTTCTGATGCAAGGGGGACAACTCCACATGTCTATATGTGGGTGTCTGATGTTTTAATGATTTCAGTGTTTTTACCATTTCATCAGTAACCACTGATGAGTGTTTCTACGCTTTTATCTGTGATGAGCGTGTTACTGTTAATGTTGCTGTTTTTCCGATACCTTCCTTTTTCGCCTTATATTTTCTAAGTAGAAGGCCGTAAAACGGTTCTTACTGCCAGGGATTTCTACTCAATTCCACCAATTTCTAATTGACTTATCATTCGTCACAATGGAAGCGCGTGGCTTAATGGTTAAGGTGTTGGACTCATGATCGTAAGAGAGTGATTTCGATTCCTGGACCAGGCGACGTGTTGTGTTCATGAGCAAAACACTTCATTTCACGTTGCTCTATTCCATTCAGCTGACAAAAATGAGTAATCTTGCGACGGACCGGCATCCCGTCCTGGGGGTGGGGAATATATATGCCATGGAGAAGGAAACTTTACCTATTTTACCCCACAATGATGTATTCGACCGGGTTTGTCTTGTAGTTTTGTGAATCATTAGGGCAGAGAAGTCCATAAAAACCTTCCTGGACAATTTGCGCTCACTAACTTCCTGTATTCTTATATCGTGTCGTAAAGTTGGCGACAAGCCAAGGGCCCAAGACAGCTTTCATGTACATGACCATGTCCCTTGTATTTTTCTTATTCATGAACTGCAAAACCATCAACTACCTCTACCGATTACCAGTCAAAAATCTGTTAGGTATCTCTCTACCTACTCTTTCGGGAATATTTCGAAGATTCTCTGTTATTTAGAAAATAGAAGTCACTTTTGACCAATAACAAAATGAATCGGAGCTAAAACTTAGTACAATATATTAAACTGTTATTAAATTAAATTCAAAAGCAAACAAACAAGCTCAGCCTAACCACACAAATAAAAGGTCACCTCATGGGTAGAATCATGCTACCCCATGATTCTTACCCCCTTCTATGCTGTTAACCTTCACCAACTGTAGTCCCCCAAAATTACCCGTAAGCGTTTTCGTCTTTAACTGAGCCGTGAAATGTCTTACATCCTCTAGAAAAATGATCCTTTAGCTGTCGATAGTACTCTGATATGGCCCTGAACAAGCATCTGTCTTTTAGAATTGCCTGATAAACTTCTCCCAAGCAGACTATGGTTATATCTTCGAATTAGCGTTAAGTTCAGCTACTTCAGCGTGAGTATCTCTTAGTGAGCAAATCCCTCTCTCACTTAAATTTAATTTAAGTTAATTCCTTTTAAACTCTTCTTTCTTCTTTTACTGTCGCTTGCATGCGAAGAAATCTCAATTTTCTTTTCTTCATTTTTCCCCTCTTGTTTCTTTTCTTCTTGTTTGTCCTCTTCCTTCTTTTCTTCTTTTTCCTGTGTAGGATGGCTGTTCTACACAGATAGCGCCCACTAACCAGGCTACATCTATTTCTGGAGGTATGTCTTCTATCCTTACTCTGGAAGCACGTCTTCCAAGGTATATGGGTAGAAACACTACCTCCTCTGTTTTTAAAGGGTTGCCGAGTGTAGCCTGGCGGTCGTTGCATCTCGGAACCGCACCTCCACAGTTCCAAACTTTCGGCCTCCGTTGAGGTAAACAATTTCTCTCCATATTGGCTTTAACGCCCTTTCAATTTGGGCAACCGTCTTTACCTCAATTTTCTTGTTCTTCACAGAAAATGTTCTGTAAATAATTATTTTCTCCTTCTCACTTTGCATTAATTCTTGGGAAGGGGACACCTTCACATTGTGTCCGTCCCTTCTTAATATCTCCTTATTTTTTCCGATTTCTTACAAATTAATTTGGGTTTTGGTGGCTTCTGGCCACCGTTGCGAAGTCCATTTTTTCTGTCTGCGTTCTCCAGGGTTCTTATTAGTTCCTCTTCTGAAGAAGAGAACTCCGAGGTGCTTAAGTTCTCATAATTTATCATCATTTTTTCTCAAAGAGCGTTGCCCTCTTCAAATAAGGGAAACAGCGTTAACAAAACTGCCGCAAGGAAGCAAAAACAAGTCTAAAAAAAAACACAACAATCAACAATAAGCACCTTTCCATAAACGTAACTGACCTTTCGAACAACGTGCACAAAAAAAAAAAAAAATCACGACCAACTCGGTCAGAGATGATTGTAACATTTTCTTTATTTCGCCATAAAAGCGTAATGTAGAAGGGACGTCACAAGGACAAACAGAACAATACAAGTGGGGACAAAAACATGAAACGGATGAAAGGCGGAGATGATTGAAACATTTTTCTCTTTATTCGCCATAAAAGCATAACATAGAAGGGACAGCACAAAGACAGACAACACATGTGAGGACATAAAATACAAAACGATGAATGAAATTAATATACAAAATGAGGATGAACGTCTTAACTGAGCCCCGCTCTCAGGCAGTTACGTTTTACTGTTCATTATCGGTTAGTTCAATTTTTAATAATTTAAAACAATTTTACTTACTTTTGTCTTTACCATACAAAATATGGCGTAAGTTCACTATATTCTACACCGGTGGGGAGGGAGTCAGACCTCACCTCTAACCCCAGTGGATCTACACCGGATTTGAATGTTTCTTTTAATGTTGCGTGTCTCTGTTTATCAATTAAGATGCATTTTGTGTCTGTTGCGTAGTTTTTGGGTAGTTTGACTCGAATAAGTCGCAATGGCCCAGTGGTTAGGGCAACGGACTCGCGGTCATAGGATCGCGATTTCGATTCCCAGACCGGGCGTTGTGAGTGTTTATTGAGCGAAAACACCTAAAGCTCCACGAGGCTCCGGCAGGGGATGGTGGCGAACCCTGCTGTACTATTTTACCACAACTTTCTCTCACTCTTACTTCCTGTTTCTGTTGTGCCTGTAATTCAAAGGGCCAGCCTTGTCACACTGTGTCACGCTGAATTTCCCCGAAAACTACGTTAAGGGTACACGTGTCTGTGAAATGCTCAACCATTTGCACGTTAATTTCACGAGCAGGCTGTTCCGTTGATCAGATCAACTGGAACCCTCGACGTCGTAAGCGATGGAGTGCCAACAACAACAATGACTCGAATAATGTTTTTTTTAATTTTGTATTTTTTTCTATGGATGTACTTTTTCTGTATGTCATTAGGTATGCTATGTGTTTTGGTAGGGTTTTTTCTGTGTTGCGTGTCTGCATGTGAATGCTTGGCGGAATCCTGCCAATACTCTAGACATACGTTTCTCTGTACCGTATCTCCACTGTACCGTATCTCCTACCTCTCGTGTAAGAGATGTCGCCTCTTATCGTGTCCAAACATTTTTCTATGGCATCCTTCGGTGCCATCTCGATCTTTTTTTTTTTTCGGCAAATACAGTGTCCTGTACATCACCGTTCTTCTCACTTTTCCGGTTGTTTTCTCCGGAGGGGATAGAACTTTACGCTTACCCCCACCCCCCATCTTTCTATAAATTGCATGCAATAACGCAATGCTTCCCGGTAAATGATAGCTTCTCGCATTTCCAACTATCTCACTGTCTTCGCCATGTTCCCATTTCCAGCTACAGACGCGTAGCTTACTTCTCGCGCTCCGCGTCCATTTCAGACATCTTATTATTATTGCTACATCGATAGCAATAATAACAGAGCAACAGTATTCCAAGGAACGTAACAGTAGGTACACAGCCGCAAAGAAAATCACACTAGCAAGCTAGGAGGTGATTGGAGCTATTGTGAAAAAAATATGAATGTTAATCTATTGATGCATTTGGGCAAGTTTATGTCTGTATTATCAGACAATTGCAAACAAACTATATATATATATATATTTTTAAATTCAAAACTGCAAAAATCCGGTACAAATTCCTCGTATATATATATATATATATATATATATATATATATATATATATATATATATATATATATATACATGTATGTATGCGTGTCTATGTATGTGCATGTATATATGTACATATATATGCATATACATATACACATATATATATTGTATATATATATTATATACATGAATACATATACATATATATGATTATATATACATATATATGCATATATATATATATACATATGGTGGTTGTCTACTCCTTACACAGAGTTTGACCACCTCCTGCACCTACACCTGAGCCCGTTCATGGCGTCTGATGTGGCTTTTTAAACCAGGCAGTGTTTTCAAAAAACACCCACACAGATTGCACCACTGATTTACACTACCAATACCTGCAAGTAAGTTCTGCTCATCGTGAATCCTGACATGTCTTTTAAGACCTCCATTGGATTTGCAAACCCTCTGGCACACACCACATTCAAACGTGTGCACAGACACATAATCAGAATAACTGGTTGAAGTTTGTTTTCCATGGGTTTGCAGGTGAGATTTGAGGCCAGCCAAAGACAGACATGGTCTGTCACAGACTGTGCACACAAAAAGGTCCTTGTCATTCACCTTCTCGATCTTTACATTTTTCCTTAAATATCTCATGATATATATATATATATATATATATATATATATATATATATATACATGTATGTATGCATGTATGTGTATATGCATGTATATATATACATATATATGCATATACATATACACATATATATATTGTATATATATATTACATAGCTTGCTTACCAACCACATGGCTCCAGGTTCAGTCCCACTGCGTGGCATCTTGGGCAAATGTCTTCTACTATAGCCTCGGGCCGACCAAAGCCTTGTGAGTGGATTTGGTAGACGGAAACTGAAAGAAGCCTGTCGTATATATGTATATATACATATATATATATGTGTGTGTTTGTGTGTCTGTGTTTGCCCCCCTAGCATTGCTTGACAACCGATGCTGGTGTGTTTATGTCCCCGTCACTTAGCGGTTCGGCAAAAGAGACCGATAGAATAAGTACTAGGCTTACAAAGAATAAGTCCCGGGGTCGATTTGCTCGACTAAATGCGGTGCTCCAGCATGGCCGCAGTCAAATGACTGAAACAGGTAAAAGAGTAAAAGAGATATATACATATATATGCATATATATATATACATATATATATATATATATATATATATATATATATATATATATATATATATATATATATATATATATATATATATATATATATATATGTATATGTCACAATACATGGATTCAAGTAATAAAAAAGCTCCTTAATGTATCATTCTGCAAATATATAGAGTATGTAGTACGATACAAGGGAAATATATAGGGAGTGCATAAAATTAGAAATAATATAAAATAAATTATCTATACATGTTTTTATTAAGTTGCAAAGAATTGTCTTTAAATAAGAATTTCCAGCGGCTAAATAAATTTTATTATACTATATTTTTCTCGTTATTTATAACTTTACACACACACACACACACACACACACACACACACACACACACACACACACACACACACACACACACACACACACACACACACATACGAACGCAAGCATAGACATTGGCTTGGCTTATTGGCTTATGGTGTAAAGCCTGTGTCCGTAATATTTCTCGGCCCAGATAGATGCGATGGGGTCAGTTAGGCAAAATCAATATGGTAGATTAGATGTTTATACGAGTGTACACGCATTTCTGCAGCCGCTCATTTTTGCTTTGTTAGTCGTTCAGAATGGTTAAGTGTGATTTTCTAAGATATGTGACATACAGTGGGGGGAAATAAATATTCTTACATGTCAAAATTCTTTATTTATTTAATTTCTAATGAACATAAATGGGATACACCAATACTATATTTGCATACACATGCATAAACTAAGAATATGCAAAAGAAACTAATAAACTAATGAGTTTATATACAAATATAAATATTTAGGGGTGAAAAAGCATTCGTACAGAAAATAAATAACAGATAATTCTGATTTAATACTTCGTAGCATAACCATTATTCAGTTCCACTTCAACCAATTTCTTCTTGTAGTTCTTAATCAATGACTCGCATGTTTCTTTAGGAATTTTTTCCTATTTTTCTTGACAAATTTTCTTCTAATCTGGAATGCACATTGGGGCTCTTGAATGAATTTTAATTTTCAAATAACGCCACAAATTCTCAATGGGGTTCAAGTCAGGCTTGGCCATTCTAATAATTTTATATTGTGATTGACAATCTATTTTGATAGACTTCACCGTGCGCTTAATGTCGTTATCCTGTTGTAAAACCCACCCTTCACAAAGCTGGAGCTTTTCTACAGAGTCCCATAAATTATTGTTCAAAATATTTTAGTACATCTCTGCATTCATTCTACCATCTATCACATGTACATTGCCAGTCCCATTTGCAGAGAAACACCCCTACACAATGATGTTTCCACCTCCAAACTTTACAGTAGGAATTGTGCTTTTCGGCGAATAGGTGGTACCATCTTTCCTCCAAAGATGGCTACGCAAATTTCGTCCAAACAAATCAATTTTCAACTCGTCCGTCCAAAGAACATTTTCCCAGAATGTATCAGATTTACCTTTATGTTCATAAACAAATTTTAAACGGGCATCTCTATGCCTTTTAGTCAACAGTGGAGTTCATTGCTGATTGTTCATAGTGTAACACTAGTCTCTGAAGCTAACAAATCTTCTTGCAACTCCTTTCTGGTGATCATTGCGTTTTTTTTCGATTCTTCACTTCATTTTTCTTAAAGATCTAGGGGAAATCTTGCGTGGTGCCCCGGATCTTATTCTGTTTTCAACAGTTCCCGATTTTTTATTTCTTTGAATAAATGTAGGTATGGTAGAAAATGGAATACAAAAGGTCTCTGATATTTTCCTGTAACTTTTACCTGCTTTCCACTGTTCATTAATTAAGTTTTTCACTGAATTTGTGAGTTCTTTACGTTTCGCCATTATTACGACATTACTTTATGTTGTCTCAGTGCTGAATGAAGAAGCTAGCATTTTGTCACTTAAAAATGACCACTGATAAGATTATTGGAACAAGCGAGAAAGTTCTAGTAAAAAAAAATTATTTTAACAGTATTTTATGGCATAGAAACTCATAGATATATTCTGAACGAATACTTTTTTCACCCCAAAATACTTATATTTGTATATAAATTCATTAGTTACTATAATGTATTAGTTTCTTTTGCATATTCTTAGTTTATGCATGTGTGTGTAAATATAGTACTGGTATATCCCATTTATGTTCATTAGAAATTAAATAAATAATTTTGACTTGTACGAATATTTATTTCCCCCCACTGTATATGTATGAATACATATATGCATATATACATTTAAGAGCGCGTGTATATGTATATATATTTATTTATAAAGAGAGATAGACAGACAGGTAAATATAGATAGATAGATAAATGTTAACACGTAATGTTTATAATGTATATCTGAGTATATATATATGTATATATTGATATGCGCATGTATACACACACACACACACACACACACACACACACACACACACACACACACACACATGTTTGTTGTAGATTAGTCCCCGATTCCTTCTTTCTTTTCTCTTCTTCTCCTCCACCATAACCATAATAATCTTCACCATCGCTGCTATTTATCAACATCATCATCATTATGGTCTTCATAATCGCCATTACTCATTAACATCATGATCGTCATCAGCATATTGGTTCTACACGCTTACTAAGTACGTCAATGTTTCTCCTAGCATCCAGGAACGTTGAAAGCGTGGTCACAGATGCTGATTTGCGGGTTGAACACTGTACCTGGTGGGCATTTCATAAGATAAGTGTTGCCTGCGTTGCATTGATAGAAAAAATCACATTGCTGGGGTACTGCGTATAATTTGTCAGGTTTGCCAACACAGAAACCGACAGTATCATCTGAATATGGAAGAGAGTCAAGATATAAAGTTAATAATAATAATAATAATAATAATAATAATAATAATAATAATAATAATAATAATAATAATAATAGTCAAGACGAAGAGTGCGATTTTAGATGTTTTATTTTTTGAACAACATTCCGACAGAACGTCTGTCTTTCTCAAGTTCAAACTAAAAGGTGATTGAAAATTCAAAATTTCAGAAACCAAACGTAAACTATGAACGTGAGTAACCAGCGTCCATACGTTGATAGAATGACATCATCAGCTTTTGTCAGTTTTTTAATAAGCTTATTAAAAAACTGACAAAAGCTGATGATGTCATTCTATCAACGTATGGACGCTGATTACTCACGTTCATAGTTTACGTTTGGTTTCTGAAATTTTGAATTTTCAATCACCTTTTAGTTTGAACTTGAGAAAGACAGACGTTCTGTCGGAATGTTGTTCAAAAAATAAAACATCTAAAATCGCTCTCTTCGTCTTGACTATTTACCTTCGTGAAGAGTTACGTCAATCCTTTTTTTAAAAATATAATAATAATAATAATAATAATAATAATAATAATAATAATAATAATAATAATAATAATAACAATAATAATAATCAGAAGCCGGATATTATTGTGATGAATAAAAAAAAGAACATGTATAATAATCGACAGAACCTCGGTGACAACTGGATCAATGTGAAAGATGAAAATATAAACAATTATGATAATTTTAAGTGGGAAATACGAAGGTTGTGGTCAATGAAGAGAGTAGACGTGATATCAATAGTAATTGGTGCACTTGGAAGTATCAACACTCAACTACCAGCATGGCTGAAAAAGATCAGTGCAAGTGTGAGGGTAGAACACCTACAAAAATCACCATTGCTTGGAACTGCAAGAATTCTTCCCAGGGTTCTTGAAGCATGATCAGTAAACAAATGTCACCTTAGTCTGTTGGATGTGGACAGCTGACACTTTCCATCATACCCAGCATAATAAACTGTGAGTTTTCATATAATGATAATAATAATAATAATAATAATAATAATAATAATAATAATAATAATAATAATAATAAGATATGCCAACACTATGGAATAACAACAGAAAAAAGATGGTATAAACATACGCCAGAAAAGGTCACAGAAAACGAGAAAGCAACCATACTCTGGGATATGCCAATACACACAGATAGAGAAATTAAGGCCAATAGACCAGATATCGTTGTCAAAGATCATGAAGAAAAGTGCTTTCTAATTGATGTATCAATACCAGCAGATGACAACGTTTCCCTAAAAGAAATGGAAAAACTTTCAAAATACAAAGACCACAGCACACCCAAGGCACACAGAGCTGCGCTCGGTAGTGAAGTGAAAGCACGTTATAAAAATAAAACTACTGAACAATAATAATAATAATAATAATAATGATACAGAAACAGAGGGGTTTATCATAGCAGCCCAAGATCAATGCCTACCTACAAAGAACTACCAGGCCAACATATTAAAGACCGGCAGCTCCCCATTATGTCGTATATGCCAACAACAAAATGAGACCATCGATCATGTTGTCTCCATGTGCAGTCTGCTTGCGCCTACAGAGTATCTCAACAGGCATGATAGAGCTGCACAATATATTCACTGGGTAATATGCAAAAACCTGGACTTGCCCCATGATAAAAACTGGTGGGAACACAAACCACCCCCAGTACTTGAAAATGATCACATTGCACTCCTCTTGAACTTCACCATTCAAACTGACAGAAAGATAGGCGCAAATAGGCCAGACATCATACTGAAAGACTTCAGACAAAAATCATGCCTCCTCATTGATATGACTGTCTCAATCGATATAAACGTATCTGTCAAGACCTACCAAAAACTGAGCAAATATAAAGATCTTGAAATAGAAATTAGCAAAATGTGGAATCTGAAGACGAAAACAATACCTATTGTCATAGGTGCCCTGGGAATGACAGCGAAACGGGCTGATTACTACCTAGCTCAGATACCAGGAAACCCCAAAATGGCTGAAGTTCAAAAGATAGTGCTCATGGGAAACTGCCCATATCCTACGTAAAATACTGTCTATGTGATCTCAAATTTTAAAGCAAACACATAATTTTCTTATGGTTTCTTAAACATTCACTTGAACAAAACTGTACAAATCCAAATATATGGTACCCTAGGCATAACACCTACATGAACTTCTAACTTGTTGTCTCTTGAGGTCTCTGGGTGAGACTTGGATCCAACTTGTACAAATGCAAAACAAAAGTCAAACATAAAATAATAATAATAATAATAAATGCCCGGATGCAGTACCAGGCAGTGGCTCTCATGGCTTCTGATCTTAAAGGATTGGAAGTGTTATCATGTACATTGTTTTGTCTTGGTATAAAAAATGGGCTACAGCAAATATTCTGCTCAATACCACAGATTTGCTTGTCAGTTGCTTGATCTTAACCAGTTGAGCATGTCCCTTGGTGGCTGACGATATGTACATCTCTGATCATGAGCAGAAGTAGTGGGGGAGCATCATAGCCATGTGTTGAGAGGAATTCTTTGGGGTTTGAATAATTTACCTTTGGAAGCATGGGTGTTTTCCTCAACATCCTTAAACAACCCTTATTCAGGGACCTTTTGAGGGGGATGGGCTACTCGACCAGAAGAAAATTCTACCTGGGCCCCACCTGCAAGGTCATGCGCTGTTTATCTTGATATGAGATCACCACGTCACGCACATATGGTTTTGATGCATGTGCGTAGTGTACCCTTATCAGACGGGTAGTCATGATGGGTATAATGGGATTTGTATATTTTACCCCAGTGTCACTTTGATGGCATGCACTGCTCTCTCACTCAATAATAATAATAATAATAATAATAATAATAATAATAATAATAATAATAATAATAATAATGATGATGATGATGATGATGAGGAGGAGGAGGAGGAGGAGGAGGAGGAGGAGGAGGAGGAGGAGGAGGAGGAGGAGGAGGAGAAGATTACGCAAGAAGTGACTACATAATCAATTCCATATAGCCACAACAGAATTTGCTGGAAAAAATAGGTGTGATTGGCTGATGAAAGAAACACTTAAAAAGAAGACCAAGTTATTGTAGGGTCCTTGAGAACAATATCAGAAGGGATCAAGGGAGAATATTAAAGAAATTGGAATTGAGTGCCCAGTAGAAGTGTCACAAAAGTTTGCCTCCTTGGCACGGTCAGAATAATCAGGGAAGTATTAGATAGCTGAAAAGAACGAAAAGTATGGTACCGTAGGCTGCAGGTAGCAATCCCGCTACTCATACAAGACTCCAGGAGCTCCAACAAAACCTTTCATAAAAAGAACTAATAATAATAATAATAATAATAATAATAATAATAATAATAATAATAATAATAATAATTTCTTACAAAAGAAGAAAGCCAGAAATTTTATTGGGGCAGAGAAAAATCGATGTATTGATCCAGTATTTGACTGATACTTTAGTTTACCGGAAGGATGAAAGGCATAGTTAACGTCGGTTTGATTTGAAATCGGAATATAAAGAACTGAAACAAATATTGCGATACATTTTTTTCTAACGCAGTAACTTTTTCTCAATCCGCCACCCAATTAATAATAGCTACTATTCCAAATTTAGGCAGAAGCCCAGCAGTTTCTGACTCTTTAGGCTTTGTCAGTAGCATGTGTTCTCCGGCAATTGCATGCTAAGACTAAACTCATCAATATAGGCAACCAGTGACTGGAAAATTTCTGATGTTGCAATTAGCAGGCCGGCCGAATAAAAATCCGTTATCTGCAGCAGAGGCAATATTAGGTTATAATAGCCATCCATGTATCTAAAATGTAAATACATTACGGAAAGCAAAATTATTTCAGCATTTTCAGGAGATGACGTCTCTAATGGACATACGGTGTTTATTAGCACAAATATATCAGTAGCAGACGAAAATAGTTCAGCTGTGGCCTTCGGACAAATTCACTTTGCTTTTCGTGATGTTTGAATTAAGTACGATACACGGATAGTTTACTTTAATCTAATACAGCTTCTGTCGCATATGAGATAGATAGATAGATAGATAGATAGATAGATAGATAGATAGATAGATAGATAGATAGATAGATAGATAGATAGATAGACAGACAGATAGATAGATAGATAGATAGATAGATAGATAGATAGATAGATAGATACATTTCTTTTATTAGCCACACAGGGTTCAACATAGAGGGGACAAAATACAATTGTAGAGTTTTTCTTTTCGATGGGGACGAAAATAAAGTAAAAAATTAAAATGGGGATAACGATGAAAAGGCATCGAGAAAACGTTTGGGGTATGTACAAAAAAAATGAAAATATTACAAAAATTTCCCAATAAATGTGGAGGTTATCCGTGGAAAGAAAAACCTACGGAAAAGACCACGGTAACCTCGGTCCTTAGTCTCACAATTTGTTAAATAAAATTTCTTTTATTTATGCAAGAAACGTAAGTAACTCTCTGTTTACAAAATTTTAAACGTTTTATAGAATCATGGTCAAGGTGGCTTCGTCGGTCATACGTGCCATTCTTGCTACATGTATCCATCTTTTTTCGAAACATTTGCTAGACAACACTTGCCTCTCTACTCTCACCTTCCTTTTCAAGTGATACTTGAAAAAGTTGATGAGAGATTGACCAGAGAGGAAAGTATTTGTCTCTAATCCTTTCTGACGCGTCCACCAGATGCATTCTTTCGCCATAGCCACAAGTACGATAAATACAGCTCTTCCTTCCCGTTTAAAGGAAGGAGGCGTGACGATATTGACGATAGACTCGGTTGATAAACCGACTCGTCCCACACGTGACAGCAGTCGTTCGACATAAGCCCACAGCTCCGAAATGGTTGGACACTGCACGAGTGCGTGCAGAACGGTTTCGTCGCTCTGACCGCATCTCGGGCAGGTCGGCCCCGTATTTCGCGAGCCGTGTCTATAGAGCTTATCCCGAACGGGTAGCGCTTCTCGGCAGCACTGCCAGGCCATGGATCTCTGGAAGTTGTCCATAGGTCCCGGCCCGAAAGTCGTCCTGAACAGGCGGGTCAGGTATTCCTCGTCGAGGCCCAGGTTCGCCCCGAGATCGTCGTCGTACCTGCCCTCCACTAATCCCCTAGCCGCTCAAGGTCGACCCGGGACGGCAAAGTTGTTGCAGAGCAACGCGACACTCACGGTGCCATTCGCCATTCCTCGGCCTCTTTTTGATCCACGGCTGCAGCTCGGTCATGGAGACGAGCTGCGGGAAAGCGCGTCGCACAAACGGCGACCACACCTGCTCACCGTCGTCTACGTAGAGCCGGAGATGTCGCAGTCTCAGCGCATGTCTGCGCATCATCAACCACGGCATGCCCAGCCCTCCTTTCAGCGGGTGTTGGCAACAAACGGATTGCCTCACCATCGGAACGCTTCCTTTCCACAAAAAGCGGAAGAGGATGCGCTCCATTTCGGTGATGGCGCGATCGGGACAAGGCACGACGGTCAGGCAGTATTCGATGACGGACGCGATGTACGCGTTCGCCACCTCCGCCCGACCTTTTAGGGACAGCTTCCTCTCGGACCATTGCCGGCAGAGAGTGGCCACCCTACTCGTTATCTCGTCCCAGTTCTTCTCCGTTTGCAGGTCCGGACCGAACCAGACTCCGAGCAACTTGACCGGACCGTCTGTCCAGCGTCCCACTACTGAGGCGCTGCCCGACGGTATGGGCTTGCTTCTCCACGTGCCGAGCAGCAAACCCACCGACTTATCCCGGTTGATTTTCGCTCCCGTCACCGCTTCGTAGTCTTTCAGCATCTCGCTGACAAGCTCGATGTGCTCGTGGCTAGACGCTATGACGGTGACGTCGTCCGCGTATGCCGACACGCTCGTCCCGCACCCCAGATAGATAGATAGATAGATAGATAGATAGATAGATAGATAGATAGATAGATAGATAGATAGGCAGGCAGGCAGACAGACAGAAGGCAGTCACACAGATTGATGAAAATTTTTCCTACCGTTTGTTGTCCCTGTTGTTGTCTCTGCTGTTGTTGTCTCTGTTGTTGTTGTCTCTGTTGCAGTTGTCAGCTTCTTGCTAGGTGTTTTGATAGTAGAAGATTTGATAGTAGAAGGTTTGATAGTAGAAGTTTTGGTAGTAGAAGTTTCGGTAGTAGAAGGTCTATGGTGGAAAAAAGAAGGAGAGTTAAATATACATTATTCATATCTTGCATAAAAAAGTAAAGTAATCTACACTGTCAGTATATCGAAGATCAATGCTGAAGGACAAAAGTTAGGTATTCCTGAAGGAGAACAGTTGATTCATGCCTGGGTGCTTTGTAGTTGTTTATAAGTCTGTGCAATTAGTGTACAAAACAAGCACAGAATGAAGGACTTAAAAAACTGATCACATGGTCGAAATAATAAAGCGATTTTAATGGCGAAACTTCGAAATAAACAGGTATTACTTATATACACGCGTGCGCACACAGACACACACACACACACACACACACACACCTTCAAATGGATAAAGCACAGATATTTAAAAAGTTATGAAAGTCCATCGACTTTTGTTCCACAGAGAAATTACTCATTATTCACTATATTTTTCCGACTCAAATAAACTGAACAGATAAATTTAGATCCCAAATTCTTCCTAGAGAATTTGAGAGAGAACTTCAAATATGGTATGACAGAAATAAGTGACAATCTAAACCACTTTCCAACCCGCTGATGTACATGGTCGATCAAAGAAGCGACCGAACGAGTCCCTGTTCATATATGATTGTTATGCATGCTATTTTATGAAACATAAAATATGACATAAAACATGACAAATTTCTGTAAAGAAGTTATATTGAACATTTTTTATGCTTTTGGAGTTCAGCGTGAATAACTTGTAGAAAAGTTTAGTGGATTGATTTGCTGTGAAAATTGAAAACACTTGGCATTTCAAGCACTTGCCCTTCGTCTGAGAGATAATATAGAAATATTTGTTGTTTCAGTTGCAAAATGATGGATGAAGAATGGGATATAATGATGCAGTGATGTGGGGAGTAAAGAGACAGCGGGACAAACCAATGAGAGGTGGCGTGAGCTATGTGTTAGGTGAATGCTGGGAGTGCAATAAAAGACAAAAAGTAGGGGTGATAGTGGAGGGGCGAAGTCAGTTGATAACGAAAGAAATAAGTGGTATCGAACGTAAAGTAGAAGAAAGTACAAAAAGAGCTTATATGTGAACAAATGGATAAAATGATACGCAGTAACACACGCAAACATGTAGGGAAGTAGGAAGAGAAAGGATGTAGTAGAGGGACCTGGTTAACAATTAAGTTTAGTAAGGAGTGGGTAAAACTTAATAGTGTAGGTCAATTGGCCTGACAGAATTGTAGTCTGTAACAGGAGGTGAACAAGTGAGGAGGTGGGTTAATATTTAAATGCGATTCATATAATTACACCACACACGTGTCATGCGTAGTAAGAACACGCTACACATAGTAAGTACAGTTACATGCCACTCAGAGTACGCTTCTATAGATAATTTTTTACTGTTGCAGAGCACCACTAGTTTTCTGAGGTTTACCGTATCACATAGCTGATGGTCAAGTATAAAACCGATGGTTAACTATACGGTCAATGGTCAACTATCAAGCCAATGGTCAAATATAATCTCCGTGCTCGTGTACCAATGGTCAAATATAATCTCCGTGCTCGTGTACCAATGGTCAAATATAATCTCCGTGCTCGTGTACCAATGGTCAAATATAATCTCCGTGCTCGTGTACCAATGGTCAAATATAATCTCCGTGCTCGTGTACCAATGAGAAGGTAATACACAGAAATATGTTAGAAAATGTAAATAAACAATAAACTCTCGATACAGATAATGACTCTTACTTCGATACTTACATTATTTGAGGTTCTCCTTTGGCTGCACGAATAACTGTCTTCATTAAAATATACGATTCATTGCCAGGACAAGTACCAATGAAGTCATCTAGGTCCATGGCCCAGACAAAAATGCCACTGAAGTTAGATTGCTTTGCCCACTCCACCTACAAGTGTATGTAAACATGCAGGAGGTAAAGATATTTCAACAATGAGTCATGAGTTAATTGAATTAATGTAGCTAGCTATCTGATCTCAAAACCTTTGTCTATCAAAGAGACAGAATGCTGACAAGACAAAATATCGACAGTCAAAATATCGAATAATTTTCTGTGCGTGTGTGTGTGTTTTCTACTGCAGAGTTGGGCCGGCCAAAGTCGCAAATTGTGATAAATTGTTTTGATAAATCCTCTCTTGAATTCTGTCATTTTAGAACAGATTCAGAGATAGATGAATAAAAGCCTATTATATTAAATTGGATAAATCTGTTGGGTTATTTGTTTTCAATAGTACATTTAGACACCATAGTAATATGCTACTTTTATATCTTGACGATTCCAACTTTGTCAAAAATGGTGCGGCTTCTTGTTCATTGTCTCTATAAAGGAGCTTTATTATCCCTTGTATTTATCTATACGTCTCAGCTTAGTTCTTTACACAAAAACAAAAACGATGCTCTTGGTGCAATTTGCAGCAAAACAGAAATGGAGTATCTATGTGCTACACACATAGTAAAATCAGTGGAAATATGCAGCAATCAAAATTTTTTTGTCAGCATTTAGGAAAGGCAAACATTAGGTCAATGTCAAAATTTGATCAAAATCTAAATTTTAAATAACCTAAATGAGCGGAGAACACGAACATGTCTATCAAATAAAATTGGAATCACGCTTGAAACGATGAGGAAACAAACATTAATACAATGTCCCATTAACTTACCTTCTGCACTAACCCGACATGATTTAAATAAATAAAGTGTTTAAGTCGCATGTGTACTTACCTTCATGTAAAGACTTTCTGGGTCATCATATCCAACCCACTGGTTACCTAAAACCAAATAGGGTACCTTTTCATCTGACAATCTTTTTATTGTAGCACCACGTTGAATCATTTGGCAAATCTGTAAAGATGAAAACAGATGACATTTTTTTAACATGATCAACGATATATGGGGAGAATATTTTTACATGCTTCTATATTAAGCAGTTATACCACAATCATGATTATAAACATCACGACTTCCACCACAAACACTACTACTATTTTCGAAAATTGTTACAATAAGAATCACCAACGTTACAATAGCTTTTATCACTAACATTCCCAGTATTAGCAGAAGGAATGATTCTTCTTCAAACAAATCGAAATATTGGTAAGTGAACTGAAGTTCAAACAGTAATACCACATTAAAGTGACAATAAGACAAGTCAATGTCCTGTAATGTGTTGGAAGAGCCTTAATATTTAATAGGTAATTTATAGTGACACTGATGACTTTTAATAAGAGAAACATTTCTGTATAGTTGCCGCCTCATTGATAAAGATCGGTCTCACCATCTATATTTGATTAATTTTAATCAAATAAAATTTTGGCTTGTCTTCCCTACCTTTTTATACCAGAATTATTATTCTCACCATTAACATAGTCATTCTAATTCATTAAAATTTATTGTCTTTCTATGTATGAGTAGGGTCCATTTTATTATGAACATATTTTATCCATCAGACAAGGCGGAGAAAAATAGAATTTAGAGAATAAATAATTGAATTAACTGGTATCTTAAAATTAACAAAGCTCTTAGTATTTAATTAACATTAACAAAGTGAGGTCCATTTAATCAACTATACACTCCCACTAAATATATCATGTCGTCTGAATATTAGAAATAAATAATTATTATAGTTGGTTTCCTTTCAAGTAACAGTAACAACATGCATAGCAACAAATAATCTGGGAAAAAAAGCAATAAATGGAAAGGTTGTTTACCTCATAATAGGCCAAAAATCCCGCTTCGCCTGTGAACTCTCCGGCTGTCCCTTTACCAGTGACTGGAGCATTCGTCCCATTTTTGTTTGGATCCGCTAATGTAAAGCTTCGGCCATAAAATGGCAATCCAAGATTAAGTTTACTCACTGGAGCACCTTGTTCTCTCCAATAGCGCATGGTCCATTCCTTCAAATAAATTTATAATACATATAAGAGCCAGTGAGAGAGACTCTTATGTGATTACTTAACCTGTTAAGGAATGCTAACCAAATCTACCTTTAATCATATCGTATTGAAAACATTTCATAGGATAATGTAGTCGTTGATACATTATGTTTGAAAATGTGCCACGATGGTCAAATCTGGAATATCTATGATCAAGTATCTGGTAACTTAGAGTTGAGCTGTGGTTGGACAACAATAACAATAATTTATAAGACAAAGATATCTCTGAGAAGATCTAAAACTTAGAGATTTAGAAGTATAAAGTGAAGTGCAATGTCATGATGTTTATGGTGCTCTTAGAAATATAAAATGAAACAATTAATATAAATACATATATTTAAACAATGATTTACCCAGACTGCATATATAACTCCTCTCAGCTTACAAATACCTCTGTGCATCTTAGTGAAAGTGAGTGGCCTAATGGCTAGAGTGCTCAGCTCACGATCGTAAGGTAGTAGGTTTGATAAGCGGACCGGACAATGAATTGTGTCTCTGAGCAAAACTCTCCACTTTACTCTAAATCCATTCAGCTGAAAACGAACACTAGAGGTAGATGAAGGTCAACTCTGCAATGTACTAGAGACCCGTTCAGAGAGAAATTTCTCAACACCTCGGAAAAGAAGATAAACTTTAGCCAAATTAGCCTGAGGGCTCCAGAGAGACTTTGATACGTATTGTAGTTAATAAATAACTCACTCTTCATTCACTCAACTCATATACGTATTATTTTTTATTGTCTTTTCCTCTTCGCACAATTATTTCTAGTTTGCTTTTTTAACGATTCCTGCATAAAATATACTAACACTAACTTACCTCTGACGGGTGGCATCTCTGAGTAATATATTTTGGAAATAATTTTAGTTTTGTACACCAACCAGTGTATAGATTTATACATTTATTTCCATCACTACATTGGCAAGTCTAAGCTTCAACGATGACATTATAAAAGCACAGAAATATATCTGAAGTTCTCTTTTTTACTTGCCGAAATGATTAACAAGATGACTTTTGAGCAAAGCCCTACTTAATAACTACTCAATGACTAGCATTAATGTTTTTTTTTTCATCTTATAATTATTTCTAGTTAGATGCTCAAAGAAGCTTGTTTTAAACATGTTAACAGCTGCACATACTTCACACTTTTATAGTCTTAGTATTTTCTACATACCGTCTATGGAATATTCTGTATATTTCAAATAATGAAAGTATCAAGAACAAAAGTAAATAGAGCTCTGGCTGGGACCCAGTAAATTCAGTGAAATCAGCAATGACTTCGGACAAATCTATCAGGCTTCACTGAAATATCTTTCTCTATCATTAGCATTTATATGCACCTATCCAATAGGTCACTAATTTAGTAGACTACTTATATATAATTACTAGAGAGTCACGAAGACTGTGGTAAAGTTTCACATGGCACGTATTCGTTCAGACAGGTTTAACAGCAAACAATAGAACAAAACTAGGAAAGAAAAACGATAAATAACGAAGAAATGAAGATGGTGACCATAACAAAAACAACAACACAAAAGCAATGACAATCTCAATAACAACAACAATACCATCAAGAATAACATCCGCAAAACGAACAACTTACCACATTAAAATTTGCGCTCTTACTACTGTCGTTAGAAGATGCTCTAAAGGGACTGATATGTCCTGTCTTGTTCTCCCAGGCACCATGATAATCATAAGTCATCACATTGAAAAAGTCGACATATCTTGGAAACAAAAGACAGAGAAACACTAAGATAGAGAATGTGTAAACGGTTAGGATGATCCCTCTTAACTTTAGCTTAAGAAGTGGTTAGTAGTTATACAAATGTATGAGTAAAGATTTTGTGAAGAAGTAGTATAGATGTAAAGTGGACTACAAAAGACTGATTCTAAGACAAAATTAAGATTCGGGTAGGCAAAGGCGGCGAGCAGGCAGAATTGTTAGCACACTGGACAAAATATTCAGCGGTATTTCGTCCGTCTTTGTGTTTTGAGTTCAAATTCCGCCGAGGAAACTTTATCTTTCATCCTTTTGGGATCGATGAAATAAGTACCAGTTGAGCATAGGAATCGATGAACTCCACAAGAACCCCACACACCAAAGTTTCAAGCCTTATGGCAATAGC
>NC_142929.1:123101323-123106323 GCF_046866305.1 Octopus bimaculoides | reverse complement strand
CTGTTCATACCTGGATAGATAGATAGATAGATAGATAGATAGATAGATAGATAGATAGTGTGTGTGAGAGAGAGAGAGTGTGTGTGTGTGTGTGTGTGTGTGTGTGTGAGAGAGAGAGAGAGAGAGGGAGAGGGAGAGAGAGAGAGGAAGAGTGAGCGAGTAAATGAGTGGGTAAGTGAGTGAGTGAGAGAAGGGGTTATACACATAATAGGGTTTAGATTCGCTGAGTAAAGATAGCAAGGTTTGATGGTTTGTGATGCTAATCAGATGTGATGTTTGTAACGTTTGCAATGTTTGTAATATTTGTTATGTTTGTGAGGTCTGTGATATTTGTTCGTTATGGAATATATAAGATGATAGTCAGGTACCCACGCTAAAGGAATTGAATCAATGAAACAAACTAGGTTCACAAAACCTATCCTTTGAACTGTAGCCGATAGTTTAGACTATTAGTTATTTAGAATGAAGCAGGTGGATCATGGTGGGATCAGTAGATCTCTAGGCTAAATACTTTGTACTGAGTTAATTTACCTTGATCATTTAATTTATTAACTGAAATCCTTTCGGAAATGGCTTTAGCTTTCATCCTACTGAGGTCTATTAACTAAGTACCAGTCATGTAATGAGAGATGTTTTGTAGCTTATACCATCTCCAAAAGTATGTTGCTTTGTAGAAATAATTATTGTTATAAGGCTGTGGTGACATGGCGTAAGGTAGTGATACAGAAAATCACAGATTTGTCTTCTCTCATTGCCTCAACACTCTGACAATGGTCACATGTAGCGTTTCTCGTTATTTAGTCAGAGGACGAAGGACAGCGCCTATCACCTTTTCAAGGACACTGAGACTATCGGGAAGAAGGGCAGTGTCTTTCACCTTTTTCAAGGATTCCAAGTGGTCTGGCCCTAATCCTTACAACAAAGTGAATGCCACAAAAGGCACTAAGGCTTACGTGTTGGTGTTATATCGGTGTTAAATGGGTTGGATCTATATAATAAGAAAACACAGGTCACTCTATGGAGCTTCAATACAGTTTCATATTTCACTCACAAATCTTTGGTCGTTGCGTAGTTATAGTAGAAAGGAATTGTCAAAGGAGTTAAGCAAGGTCAAACCCAAGACCATATAGCTGCAAATAGAACTTCATCACACAGCCTTGTCTGGGCCCATAGTTCTAAGATAACGACGTTATGAGTGTCGTGTAGTATGATATAATCCTGCGGTAACAACAATGACTAATTGATAAGATATTTGTTAGGCGGCAGTGGTGAGTTTAAATTCTTCCTACAACGACTTATCAGAATTGTTACAGAGTCAAAACTCCTACACTAGAATTTAGATAACAGCGATAGGTTTGATTAGTCGAACTTCAGAAAAGTCTTGGATATTTTTATTGTTATAGATTGTATCTGTAGAGTGTATGTTAGCTGGTTACTTTCTTTGAATGAAAATCCTTGCTTTCCGAAATTGTCACTTAGAGATTTACTAACATAACATAGTGCATCAATAATTATCTTTGTAAAATGTGAATTTGTAATCTAATAGAGAAGCTGCAAGATTCGAAACAGTTTTCTTTAAATATTCTCTTTTTCACTGATTTAGGAACAAATATTCTCACCTGAAGGACAGCTAACTCTTATGACTATACATATTTTTTTCTTTTCTGTCATAAACATCTGTCAAGCCTGTTATGTTTGTGCTTGGAGGCAGTTTTGAAGCAAATGTGTCATCAGTGTTTTTTGTGTTGAATAAATTCAATAACAAAAGTAGTCTCTGTATTTATTCCAAAGCAGTCTTTCCTCTAGGTGGTGCTTCAATACTGTTTTAGTAACAATGCTTGGCAAAATTGGAGATAGTAGCGCAATTACATTTTTGAGCAGATGCTAATCACGTATTATATCTTCTAAGAAATGTGACATAATCAACATCTGAAGCAGCATTGGTGAGGGGGATGCGATTAAAAGTTATACATGTGTGTGTGTGTGTGTGTGTGTGTGTGTGTGTGTGTGTGTGTGTGTGTGTGTGTGTGTGTGTGTGTGTGTGTGTGTGTGTGTGTGTCTGTGTGTGTGTGTGTGTGTGTGTGTGTGTGTGTGTGTCTGTGTGTGTGTGTATGTGTATATGTGCGTGCACTTATGAATGCATGATGTATTTATGTGTGCATTCAAGTATTTATTCATGTGTGCATGTATGAACAAGCAAGTGTGTATACTTATGTACGTTTGTAGGGATGTGAGTATATCACGGAAAAGCTCCGAAACAAAAAATATATATAATTTACTATGAGAAATAACTCAACTTTTAGATCACCAAATTTACCCCTCTCTATCTGTCTCTATCAGGCTCTCTCTTCAACTCTCTCTCTCTATATATATATTTATCACACTCTTTATCATTCTCTCTGTATATGTATATTTTTCACGCATGTTGCGCCCTCCCTCTCTCCATCTCATGATATGACATACAATGCAATAGCAACAGCGTCTGTCTAGCTCTATGTAAATTATTTACATGCCTCTCCGACCATTTTACATAACTTTATTCACTAAAACTTAAAACTTGTTAAAGCTTCTTACAACTTTCGTTGTTGTAATGTTTTGCTTTCGTTTAGTTTAAAACTTCGTCGACTCAATTGTTTTCATTTTGTGATAGAGAACTATCATGCAGAGAATGCTAGCGTTCAAGTCCTTTTTCTGATTGGGCAAAAATGATCAAAACTTTAAAGCTCTGTAGCATTTTTCAAAACTTTTTCTGGAATAAATGAATCACAAAATCGGATTCGGCGTGAAAATGTACATTAAGAAACTAAATTTTCACTTAATTTTAAGATCTAAAAATCTGTGATAATAACAGAAAGGATCCCTCTATATATAAATTTACCACCACCTCTCTCTCTCTCTCTCTCTTCGTATATGTATATCACTCACGATGAGAGTGTTTATGTTTGTGTGAGTTTGTTTGTGTGTGTGTGTGTGTGTGTGTGTGTGTGTGTGCGTGTATCTGTGTAAGTGTATGTGTGTGTTTGTGAGTGTGTGTGCGCACACGTATGAGTGTGTGCATGTTTGTGTGCGTGTATGTGTCAGTGTGTGTATATGTATGTGTGTAAGGAATTTCATTAGGGCGACAAAATCCAAATACCCTCAAAAAGCTTTTGCAATAAGTTAAGAAAAATCTTTACATTTATACACCAAATGGGAAAACAAAAATTTAGTTAATCAATACATTATAAATTGCCCCAAATAATACAGAAATCTGCTCTGATCAAGAGGCCTATCTCTCAGAGAAAACATGATCTGGGATGGAATAAAAAAAAGTATTGAAATAAAGGGATTCTATTGTTAAAATTGCCGGTAACGACGGGATACTCAACTAGCAAACTACAAGAATTATTAGAAAAGAAATATGATACAATCACTTACAATCCCTTTGACCATGGTGTACTTTTATCATTCCATTCGGCAGGCTGTAACTTGTAGTTAGTAACTTTAGCAAATGCGAAGCAAATATGGGTGCATAATTGCGGGTCAATATCACTTGGAAGAAATTTTCCAGCACCTTTTCTGTACTGGGACCAGTTGGTATAGTAACATACTCGACGGAGCTCACCTGCAACTGGAAATAAATGTTATTAATAGAATTAATTTAAAATCTCAGGATTTTAAGCGATATCTATGTACTATACATGCACCTTTGATAAGTTGTAGTGCACCTGAGCACTATACTCAATAATTTCATTATTATCATTACTATATGGTTTTAGATTATGTATTTTTACATAAAAAAGAACACGATGGTCAACTTGGAAATTCTTTGATCAAGATTGATCTGGAACTAACCAACAAGAATAATAACGCATCCTTTTACGTTCTGAATGCAACTCCTGACTGACTATATTACTTTCCATGATAGCATTCCCTCGTCTAAGAAATAGATAAGTAATAATTCTGAATCTATAAACGTTGGATACGTACCAATGCTCACTGTAGTAGACAACAACAGCAGCAGGAGAGGCGAGAGTGAAGTAATGCTTGCTCTTTCCATTTTGTTGCACTGCAAAAAAATAATGACGAACTTGTAGCTTTTACAGACTATTTATATATGTATCCTGTCACGGATGTAAGTGGGTTTGTCTCTAAAGCTAAGTGTGTATATTTCTGTGCGCGCACACGTGTGTGTGTGTGTGTGTGTGTACGTGTGTGTGTGTGTGTGTGTGTGTGTGTGTGTGTGAATGTGTATGTGTGTGAGACTCTCTGTGTGTGTTAGTATTTGTGTGCGCGCGCGTGGCTATAACTTTCAGTTTCTGTATATTTCGCTTTCTCTCTTTCTCTCTCCATCCAAGTACACAAGCATACAAAGACACAAACTCTTAAACAGACACCCACCCACACACACACGCACACTATCATACGAACAAACGATAAACTTAGCTAGTGTGCCAGGCAACAAAGCAAAACAAAATACAAAGAAAGACTATATCAAATCACAAAAAGAAAAAAAATGACCTGTTCTCAGAGAAATGACACAGGTTTGACTCGATAAATCAAAGGAACAATTTCCTCAACGCACCTTCCTATGACCCCATTATCGGCGCAGGTACGATCAGGAGAGCAGTTGCATGGAAATATAACCTTTCCCCAACTCACGAGACCAAACCCGCCGCACCCATCCGTAACTGCAGCACCCAACAAGTCTTTGGTTCTGTGAGGTACTCCCTACCCATAACGATGTAGCAGATCAGAGGTTTCCAATCAGGAGAACTGGGAGGCCGCGTGGTTACATGATTTAGTGGACACATGATAACAGGTTTTCCCTCATCTTGCCGAACACAACACTTGTACCTGATGTTCTTTGTGCAGTATGAGTCTGATGGTGGACCCCGCCACCGCTAGGTGTTCGGCAATGGTCCTCATTGACCCATTGTGGTTGATGTTGATAAACTCCCAGATCTCCTGGATGCTCACTGCTGTGAATATTAATTTCTCTTGGTCTCGAATGTCAGAGG
>NC_142929.1:123079705-123097205 GCF_046866305.1 Octopus bimaculoides | reverse complement strand
TGTATAGAATTAGTGCCCAGGACCAATTCGTAACTGAACGCAACTCTAAATGTAGGGATGTGGTAGTTGCCTAAATGAGAATTGGCTGAGGGCAATGTATCGATCAAGCTCATACATGCATAAAAGAATGGACTGGCAAACAACACGTATCGAATCAGAATATAACACACACACACACACACACACACACACACACACACACACACACACACACACACACACACACACACACACACACACACACACACACACACACAACATACACACAAACATACACACACACACACACACACACACACACACACACAAACACACACACAAACACACACACAAACACACACACGCACGCATGCATAGTTTAAATTTACAGAAAACAAAAGACGAATACAAGTGAAGGAACAACAAGCAGGTGCATTAGTTTAACACTCAGGAAGAATGGAAAAGTCTTTGATATTTTGAGCCTACGCTCTTCGACTGAAAGGATTGAGGGGAAAAATAGAAAAAGAACGAAAAAACGGGGAGAAAAAATGTGTAGGGAATAATGGTTCAACATGATGAAACAGCCGGTGTGGTTCACTCACAACAGCTGTCTCAGACGTGTTTTTTTTTTGTTTTTTTTGATGAATAGAAATATTACATCATCCGAAAAACTATTTTCATCAGCTGAATATATGTATGAATTAAACATTTCAAAATATCTTAAATTCCAAAGTAAGTGCCATTTCACTATCTAAGGACCTGATTCACTTGAATTCTGAACTTATGTATATATGTATACAACTTACAGGGAGAAACGACATTAGTTAATCGGTCTCCTCTCCTGTATGTTCATTCTTTTTATTACTACTACTTTTCATATTATTTCTCACCTAGCTTCAACATATTTTTCCTCCGAAGATGGGATAAACTGCCACTAAAATGTTGGATGCAGGCAGCTTGCAGAGCTCTGCACCGATTATGCAACTAATCTTGAAAGAGCTTTTAGGATAATTCTTCAAACCTTTTTCCTTCTCTTTTAATTTTAAAGTTTTTACCTATAATGACCTTCTATCTACCAAACTATATCATATCAGTACTACCCTTTTATCTTCTGTTTCTTTCTGCAGTCTACCTGTCTACATAGCAATTATTATTAACATTCCTTAGTGGAAAACTTACTGATCTCCTGTGATTTATACTCCTTCGTGTATTTGCTTTTTCTTTCTATTTATGTTGGATCAGTATGACTCTGTTATATTCTGACACGATACCTGTCTCTCTTTTTATTGTTATTCTATTACACACACACACACACGTACACACACACACGCACACACACACACACATACACACACACACACACACGCACACACGCACACACACACACAAGCATATATATATATATATATATATATACATAATTAAGGGATCAGCAAATATTTGCTTCACCATATACCTTTGTGAGTTACAAGTGATGCTATCTGTGGGAGTCTCAGCTTTTTTAGCTGCTATTTCTGAACTTCGGTATATGGTGAAGCAAATATTTGCTGATCCCTTAATTATGTTTATAAATATATATGAGCTTTTAAATAAGTTCTCCACCGTTTCTACATGAGAATTACGTCGAGTTCATGTGTCGATGCAATAATCACTCACTTCGCACATTAATTCAATGAATAGATCGTTCAGTTGATTGAATAACTGCGTACTCCAACGTCCAAAATGAAAAATGAGTCGCCTGAGTGTGTATGCGTGTGAATGTGTGTGCGTGTGTGTGCGTGCGTGTATGTGCGTATGTGTGTATGCATATAAGGAGTATATACAGGATGCATTAAACATTTTTTTTTATAGACTCCTCAGACTCCCTAGGTCATTTATCAAGTTTCCCATGGCGTACAAATGACTGAGATTGCAACACTCCCTAAATGAGACTTCGGTCCATTGGATGGTCTATGGCCAACAATTTTCGAAATGAAGAGACAAGTCAGTTACATCGAGCCCTGTACCTGACTGGTACTTTATTTTATCAATCCCGAAGGGATGAAAAGCAAAGTTGATGTCAGTAGGATTTGAACTCGGAACGAAAGAGCCGAAAGAAATGCTTCCAGACATTTTATCTGCTATGCTAACGAATCAACCAGCTCTCCGCCTTATATACATATAAAAGGTGTATATAAGTCCTATGATCCTATTCATAGGATCATAATCAGACCAGTTAGAATAAATAACTCGGATCTTTTTTAAAACGGGGGCCACATTTTTCATTAATGTTTTACGTAGTGTTTTTGGTACGGAAAGACTTTCAAACTTCGTATACTTATCTATTTTGTGTTATAGAACAGAAAAATATTTTTGTATTCGAATTTATTTCATGTAAAAAATTGTCTTATTTCGATAATTTCAACCAATCACTGACGTCCATTCAGTCGATATACATTAAGTGCCGACTACATAAACAAACGATTCTTCGTTTTATTTGCTTTTTTCATTTTAAATTTGCTTTAACCCTAACCCTAACCCTAACCCTAACCCTAACCCTAGGGTTAGGGTTAGGGTTAGAGTTAGGGTTAGGGTTAGGATTAATTGTTTCAGAATCGTTTGTTTATGTAGTCGGCACTTAATGTATATCGGCTGAATGGACGTCAGTGATTGGTTGAAATTACAGAAATACGACAACTTTAACATGGAATAATTTATGGATTTCTTTTTTTTTAAAGAAGACTAAGAGAAAAAGATGTTTTATATGACACATTCTACCAGTGTTCCAAGTTTCAAAGTGTTTCGTTAATGAAAAATGTGGCCCCCGTTTTAAAAAAGATCCAATAACTCAGTCTGGGTAAAAAAAATACGCTTTATTAAAAGCAATGTGTCTAACAAAATGTATTTTCTTTCGCCCGAAGCTAGGAGACGGATTAAAGAGTAGCGAGGTTTAATGCCTTATAAAGAGAGAAAAATAAATATACATATAGACCAGGGGTCGTCAAACCTTTTTCACAGCGGGACAGATAACTGAGAGAATGCCAAGCGCGAACCGCATAAATATTTTGTTCACTCCAATACAGTGAATACACAAACCAATGAAGAAATAAGGCATCGGAGTGCGCGCAAATAAATGTTTTCACGAATTATATTTCACGAAGTATGGCTTATAATGCGTTGCTTACCCATGCTTTTTAATTGAATTGAATTAAGCTTTGTAAGTGTTTGACTAAAAGAGGATTAGAAGCCTAAGTAGATGACAGCTAAAAGTAGACTTGATCGATGTCTACGCTAAACGCATATGAGTAAAATTTGCATATGACTAAATAAACGATTATTCAAATAATAATCATGATTATGAAAAAGAAAGTGAACAAAATGAAATACTTATAGAAAATATTGCATTAAATTTGAGAAATGTTTTCAACGTCTTTCAATGATGGCAAGTGAATCAAACGGACAGTAGTTCGTTGTAGGATATAAATAATATGGCCGCTTGCTTATCGGGAAATTTGTAAGCTCGATTTAAAAAAAAATATTAATTTTTTTTTTAAGTATCACCATTATAGGTATTTATATTCCGGTGAAATTAAGAAATCAACTCATAAATAAACGAAACTCTCGAATCCATCACTGTACACACACAGACACACATACACAGTCGGATATGTATGTATGTATGTTTGCATGTAAGCATGTACCCACACGTGTCTACGTGCATAGGTACACCATGTTCTATACACATGCAGACGCGGGTCGAATCAAATGATGTATATATATATATATATATATATATATATATATGTACTGTTCCGTCGTGATGAAAAGATCAACCAAAAGAGTACTCCATCTGGTGATAGGAGTTATTATATGTTTTTATGTGCTCGTAATAGATTCTTGTGCTGTGAACATACCAAAACGAGGCATATCCTGCGTGCACATAAATTCTTTCGCAAAAAATCTGCACATTCAAAACATTTTGATTCACCCTCCACCTGTTTTGAAGATGATCAAATCAAATTTTCATCACATTGAATATTTCCGCCAAATTTAATGAAAACCTGTTCAGCCGTTTTCCAATAATTTCGCAAACACACAGACGAGTAATTACAATACCTTGTTTTCGCTTACTCGCGCATGGTAATAAAGGCAACCAACATATGTATTTACCAAAAAGTTATCAAAGAAGGCGACGTTGGCAATAAGATAGTTATATCATATCAAGTGCACACATACCCGAATCTCACAAACTAAACAGCAAAAAAGGTTACTGAGATTTACGAAACTGTTTAGTTTTTAAGATATCATCAATATTTGCTGCATCCAACCAAAAGAATAGCTTTCAAATGTTTCGATGTAATGAGCTCACATACTTCATTTTTGAAAATGTTTACTTACAGACATAAGTTGTTCCAAGCACTGATGCCATACCAGAGACAAATTTCTTCAACTTTGAAAACTCATCATCAGGTAAGCCGTGATAAAATTCTACAAGTCTTCTTTCTCTGTGCTTCTGTCTCAACAAGTCATTTGCTTGCAAATCAATGAGCACCAATTGTAGTTCGACTGGCATGTCATTTAAAACAGAAGAATATCACTTTCAATTCTGTCGAGATCTGAAAATCTTTCCAAAAAGTGCTTATTTAAGTCAGGAAACTCGAGGTTGCCATCTTGTGCGATTCCAGCGCGAAAGTCTTTGAAACATTGAAAATGAGAGAAGTTTCCTCCTTCCAATTGTACTTCAAACAATGATAGCTTTCTCCGAAATCCATTGATGATTCTGTAGAGATCACATGTAAGGTTATCTTTTCCCTGAAGTTTCAAGTCCAATTCATTTATGTTGGATGTGATGTCAACCAAAAATGACAACTTTGACAGCCAGGTAGGGTTTGACAGAAGTGGATCAGCTCTATCCTTTTTGGTGAGAAATATATTTATTTCTCTTCGGAACTTATAAAAAGGAAACAGAAATTTACCGCAGCTCAGCCACCTCACTGCTGTGTGATAAGATAAGTCACAGAATTTAGAACCAATTTCTTCAAGAGCCTGGAACTGGCGTGTCTAAGTGCATGACTTTGAATGAAGTTCACCGCAGAAAACGACTGGTTTCAATACACAAGAAATATCTAAGTCTTTCCCACAGAGTGCTTGGTGATGTATAATGTAGCGTATAAACAGATCGCCCGGAAATTAAAGCTCTTCCAACTTAGTCCTGATCTGTCCCATCAGACCCTTCCTCACTCCAGCCATGTTTTTTTCCTCCATCAACTGTAATACATCGAAGCTGATTCCACTGAACGTTACAGCCTTGCAAAGTTTTCTGCACTTCCATGAAAATGTCTTCTCCAGTTGTTCCGTGCATGCTGCAGATGGATGCCAACTCTGTAATTAACACCACGAATGAACACGAGAAGTTGTGACATAGTCGAGAGGTCAGTAGACTTATCCCGCGCTAGAGAATACCACAAGAAGTTCCTAGCTTTCTCACATGTCAGTAGCACTATGTTCTCTCCAAGCTCTTCGGTTCTCCGCACAACTGAACTTGCTGAAAAGCTGATACCTCCAAACAAATCGACTTTCTCAGGACACAAGTCATTTGCTCCTTCTATCGTACACTCTTTGGTGAAGTTACCGTGAGTAAACGATTTTCCTTGCTCTGCAATCTTATGCACTATATTGTAACTTGTGCGAGTGACAGATTCATTTTCAGCAAACATTCTTTAAGAGAATGTTTAAACAGGGTAATGCAAGTTAAAAGACGATCGCTGCAGAAATTAACTCCCAATGCAGAGGAGGAGGAGATAGCAGTGGTCGTGTTTGCGTTAGCGTTGGTGTTGGAAGATGTGGTGAAGAAGATAATGATGGTGACATCGGTGGTGGTAATAATCACAACGATGGCGATAATAGATGGAGCTCGGGACGCTAGGGAGTGGTGGCGATGATGGTGATGATTGTAATGATGATGTAGTGGTGGTGATGAGGTGGAGGTAGAGATGGAGAAGGATGATGATGCTGATGATGCTGATGATGCTGATGATGATGATGATGATGATGATCATCATCATCATCATCATTGTAACTGTGGTGGAGGTCTCTATGGTATTGTGAAGATGATGACGATGACGACGACAACAACGACTAAACGATAATGATGATAATGATCTTAAGAATGAGAGTGTGGTGCTGATGGTACTGACAGTGATGGGTAAAGTCTGCGTTGTTATGTGCTATGACAGTCTGCGGATGTAATGACGTATTTATAGTTTTTAGCTCTTAGTGGTGGGTGGTGAGCGTGTGAGAGATGCGGTATTGGTGATGAGGACGGCGGCGATGGAGATAACAAGGATGAAGATATGATGATAATACCGGTGATGCTGAGGGCTCTAGGTAGAGGTTTTCTCCAGTCAAAAAAGAAAGTGGGGGCTATAAAACGTCATTATCCAAAAATATTGTTTAGGATTTAAAAGTAAGACTCATTCGCCATTAGTGACAAATTTGAAAACACCAAACCAGAATATATTTACAGATATAGTTATACACACATATACTCATATATACAGGAACTGTATATATATAACTGTTACATATATGATTACGAATATGTTGACTACAGGTTTTCTCAATCTGCATTTACTGTACCTATCAATCAAAGCATTTATCTAAACATATACCAGAATATTCATCTATACAATTATTTATTAATCGAATTAATTGCCCAATCAGCTGTCATCTGACTCTTAATCCGCCTGTCATTTATCATTTAGCCCGTTTGTTCGTCTTTCTATTTATCGAACAATTAATTTATTTATATTTATATCTATCAGACAAGCTGCCTATGCAAATAGCTAACTATTTATCTATCTGTGAAACTACCGATCCATCTATTTATCAGTCTATCCGTCCATCTATCGGCCAGCCTATCAAACATAGTAATCCCTCCAGCTGCTGAGCTCCCTATCCATCTCTCTGTAGTCTGTCTTTCTTTGCCTATCTGTTCATCCTTATATCTAGGGTCCTATTCTGCAGGAAAATAATGCTGAGTTTATTTCACAATACAGCTTTTCAGGGGAAAGGAAGGTTTGTGCATTAACCGTGCTCTTGAGATATCCAAGAAGCATTGATACGATTCGCTAAAGATTTTTGATGTGGTTTTCAGCAACTATCTATCTTCTAGGGACTTCTGATATTTCTTACCTGTGTCCTCAACTAGCACAAAACTTGTTTGGTGTTCTTTTATATTATTATTTTTTTGCCAGTGGATCATGTAGGCTAAGGTTTCCTCTTTAGATTACCGTGAAATTCAAGTAATTCGGGTGCCACTTCGTAAAGGATTTCCAGTTCTTAGACAAACTATCTTTGCTGCTTCGCGTGATGGAGATGAATGTTTAAATATTCCTAAACTATTTATCAGTAAAAAGAAACAAACAAACTCTCGTATCAACTAAACTATAAATATCTTCTCGACCGAGTTCGGTGAAATGTATCGTTTATTAGAAACAACAATAACAGCAGCAGCCTCTTTACTTCTTCTTGGATAGATTTCTCAAACAAAGACTCACTATCCATTGTGACATACTGCTTACAAGTTTTTCTATAATAGCTCATGGCAGAATGAGCTAATGTTGCTGCTGGGATTGGTGTTTTTATTATTGTAATATAAATTTTGACTTCTGATAATTTTTTTCTTGTTCTCAAGTTGCAATTTATTGTGTTTATGTCTGCCTGTTTCATTAACATTTCTCTGTTTTATTTTTTAATTTTTAATCTGTGTTTGCATTGGGTGGGGGTTGTATTCTCTTGTATTATGATTGTGACAAGAACTTCCTTCTGACTGGAGAGATGGTCATATTAAAACCCCAATAGACAAATCAGAACGGACGTTTACAAAAATATATGTACACAATAAACTGTCTAAGGACGAGTTACTTTTCTACTCCAGGCTAATGGGATGGACGTTAAAATATTCGGAAACTCTTTTCCATCAATTAAACGTGGCAAAATCTAATTTTGTAGGAAGGGGTGCTTTTAAGGCGTCCGTTCATAGCAACCAGCATGCAACAACAACAACAACAAAAGAAGAAAAATATCGGAAGAAAAAATAAAGAAATGCTGTTGTGATGATAGGTGTTCTGTGTAGCACAAGACTCTTTAAGAATACAATATTTAACGCTGTACACTACCATTCCGTCAAACAAGAATACTTCCTGCAGTAGTGTTATGAAATAGGATAAGACGAAAGGTAATAATTCAATTAATGCTACAGCGAAATTGTCACAAGAAATTAAATTTGATTTTTCAACCACTAAAAGCTGAAGATAAGATAGAAGACATATAAATAGCTGCAAATATTATGAGTGAATGAAGGAAAGTTTCTACATAACCAATACTTTCGCTTGATGGAATGTCTTACAGACATCTTTAAAGGATATGATTTATATTACCTAATTAGATTATGTTGAGCAGCAAAAATGTTAGGTGTTGAGGAACAGCTCAGCATCTATAAGAACATCAAGATAAATGTGTGTATTTCCGTGTGTGTACTTACACACACACACACACACACACACACACACACACACACGTGCCTGTGTGTATATATGAATATATATAATGTATAAATTATATATATCTTATACATATATTTCGCGTGTACGTAAGAGGGTATATGAGAGTGGGTGATCAAACGAAAGTAAGTAGCGCTCAGCATATTCACTTGAAATAGTATTTAATAATAGATTGATCCACCTCCACGTTATTTAACGTTTTATGGAGCAGGGCACGGAGAGAAAATTTAAAAGAAATTTTAATGTTCATCCTAAGAGCAAATATTTTCGTTTTCATTGGCCATTTTAGGTCACGTGTGTGTGTGTGTGTGTGTGTGTGTTTTAGTGTGTATATACATATATACATGTATGCATGTATATATGTATACATAGACACATATTTTATATACATTATCTTATTTGCAACAAACTACTTAGGTTTCATTTCAGGCGGAAGATACCTAACGTAGCTAGATCAAACCTTTTTCCAGAGTGTGTGCGTTATATAATTTCATAAGGTATTTATCTGGTAGTGTATACGTTGAGTGGATCTGTAGTTTTCAAATTAGCTTTCTCCTTTCTGGTTTTGAGAAACCTCATTTCTCAAGATTGGTATTTAGGCGGTGTGCTACATATCCCACATGTATGTATGTATGTATGTATGTATGTACGTGTTCGTGTGCATGTATGTATGTATGTATGTATGTATGTATATGCGTATGTATGTATGTATGTATATGCGTATGTATGTATGTATGTATGTATGTGTGTGTGTATGTATGTATATATGTATGTATGTATGTATGTATGTATGTATGCATGAATGAATGAATGAATATGAAATTCCCGGACTGCATACGCTGTGAGTGTACTGTTCAACGGAAATATGTACACAAGCGACGCTCATTGGCATCCTGCTTACTGTCTCAGCTTATAAATAAATTTGATGCTATCTACTTTTTTCCAGTTATTATGTGTGGTTTTGTAGCGTTTTGTTAGCAATGTTTTTGACGGATATCAAATTTAATAATGACACTGCATTAAATTTTGCATAAGGTTCGTAAAATTTACTACTGTGACCATCAAAATGTTTCAACAACCTTTTAACAAACATTGTTTTGGATGAATACATTTTTTTTTTTTTTTGAGTTGCACTCAAATTAGTATCACAGAAATTCGATTTTTCCAAACATTTTGAACCAGTCGAATGTCGACAAAACTTTGAAGTTATACTCCTAACTGGATCAACTGATCGCACCAATGCATTCAACGAAATAGTTACATACTATATATCTGTTCAATCCAAATCAAGCGATTAAAAAACAACACAATACTAAACAATTTTATACGACGCTATACAATAATTTACTTCGCTATACTATACAATTCATACATGCACAGTACTACATACCTCTATACATATACATGCAACAATAATGGTTTAGTGAAAAGAAGGCGACGGAAGCCTGACCTTTACAGGTCTTCTCACACTTACATAATTAATGTTGTTGATGTTAATCTTGGAAATCTGATGATCGACGTATACAATGAAGACCATGGCCAATATGGGAAGTCCAGAGCAGTAACGATCTGAAGAAGAAAGACCAGGTAATTGGTTTGTAGGGGAACAGTGTGTGAGGCAAGAGGACGAGAGACAAATGTTTCGATCGTCCGGAGCTGTCAGCAGCTGACTAGTATTTGTAAAGCTAAACATTTGTAGCGTCGTTGAAAGTTTTAATTGTATGTTGTCTATGATTAGAGATTGTGAGTTAACCCTTTGCCTATCCAAAGCAGTTTCATAAGTTTATCCTAAATATCCATGCTTGTTTTCAAACTTCAAGTTAGCCCTTGTTTGATGCGTTCTGAGTAATATTAAGCTTTCCTTTCATAAGTCTCAAGTTACTTTGGTGGCTGAAAAAAAAAAGGGACTGTATATAATATATAATGCACGGAGAACAGGGAAATATGCACTGTATATTACAAGTTAAGGGTTAAGTAGAATGATTGTGTGATGAAGTATTAGCAGAGACAAAATTTTCATGTTCTCATTGGAGAATATCTTTGAAGTTTTTATTCATGGAGGCAGTGCAGATTTAATTTCAAGTGTCAAAGTTGGATGTATATACAGACGTTAGATAGGCGCTATTTCTAGAAGTTGACTGGATAGATAGACAACGTATGTATGTGTTGACTGGATAGATAGACTAAATATGCAGATAATGACTTGATAGTGTATATGGTAATCGGATTGCGAGGCCGTGTGTAAACGAAGGTTGGAAAGCTAGACACTATAGTTTTTCAATGAATAGCCTGTAGATGTTGTCTAAATAATTACAATGTATAGATTAACATATCAAGACACACACTCAAACATACACTTACACACACATATGGTTGCATAAATCTCTGTGTCTACCTATTAATCTGCGTATATATATGTATATGTATGCATATATGCTTGCTATTAAACACAAAATATTACAATTACACCTCATCCAATGATATTTAACACGTTAAAAAGTTAAAGTCTATTTCGAGCTTACAGGCTCGTTTAAGCTGGAGCTTATCCCGATTTCTAGGATGTTTAAATGATTAAAAGAACAAATGACAACTGTGAACGGGACTCTCAGTCACTCTCTCACCCAACAAACCGGCTGGCACTCTTACTCAGCTGAGTGGATTGAAGTAACGTGAAATGATAGACCTGGCTCAAAAACACAACGAGCTGCCTAGTCCAAGAATCGAACCCATCACCCAAACCACTATGCCACTCACCTTTACACCTTAAAAGACAAATAACAACATAATGACTTCAAGGGATGCACAAATTATAGCTAGAAAGATGCTGGTTAAAAGTCTAGTGGGAATCTCTCGTCATGGATTTCTATTTCCACCTGATCCCTCTTGTTAATAAACCCTCTTCCATGTACCTGTTTGTCTATTGAATAGAATATTTTTAACACGATAACCATTTGGAAAATGTTCTTTGTTCGTGTCGGCATGCTCTGCTTAAACAACAGCTGTTTTCTATATTTATCAACATTTAACGACGCAAATCACTGACGTGATGGGAGTAACCAGATATGGAATCTAAAATAGTCAAGTGTTCCTACTGATGGGGATTTAAATATGAATTTTTCTTTTTACAATTATCAAAACGGTGGTTTCATTTTAATATTTATTCGTTCGTCGGCTAAGGTAAAGTCTTTACGTGCGTTTGTTTATATCTTACAAATTTACAACAAAAATACTGTTGTAATGGTAAGATGTGCAGTCTTTCTCGTGAATAACTACTACAGTGGAGTAAACTCCAACAACAAACGTAATTCTAAACTAAATTTAGGGTGAAGAATAAAGCAGAAGAATTACGGAAATAATTAAAAAACAATCTAGGTAAAATAAAATGTATTGTTCTATAGTGTTGTTTGGCTCATGAACATTGTTTTAAATAACGTATGACTCAGCGTGTTCTTTTAATATTGGTTTCAAGTTATGACACAAGGCCAGCAATTTTAGCGGGAAAGGGTAAGTCGATTAACTTGGTAAGCGTCTCAACATTTAGCTGTCGGCAATGTCCCTTACCGATCCGCTAACGTTGTGAGGGTAAATCGATTAACTTATTTTATCGACCCACCACCACCACCACCACCACACACATATATACCGAAGGGATGGAGGGCAAAACCCTCCTCGGTGAAATTTGAACTCCGAACATAAGGACGGACGAAATACTGTTAAGTATTTTGCCCGGCGTGCTAACGATTCTCCCACCTCCGGCTTTTCATTCTTTTAACATTAAGATGTTTTATCATGATTGTTTTATGTTTATCACAGTTTTAATATTATTTATATATATATATATATATATATATATATATATATATATATATATATATATATATATATATAACATATCAAGGTCGTCTAAATTCTGTGTATCATTGTTTTGGGATAGATAGATAGATAGATAGATAGATAGATAGATAGATAGATAGATAGATAGATAGATAGATAGATAGGCAGGCAGGTAGGCAGGTAGGAAGACAGGCAGGCAGATAGACAGACATGCTGACAGATAGATAGAGAGATAAATATAACTAACCAATGTAGTACAATATATAAACAGCAACAATCTAAATGTTTCCCCCTAGATTGAAAAAAAGGATGAACAGTCTTAATCGATTTCCGAACCTCAGATAAATATGTAGAGAGATAGACTGAGAGATAGATTGCTCTACATAAACCCATTTTTACCTCTGGTAAAAAAAAAAAACGGTACTCCACATTAGTTTGGCCTCTATCCTTTGACTTGTCCAACATGTGAGGTCCTACCATGAGTTTGTGCCCCTCTTGTGTAGCACCCAAGGCCATTGAGGCATATTAATCAGTACACTGCAATAAGGTCTGACCTTCGTGGTGGTCAACCGGGTCTTACGGGTCATAAACTATACTATCTCCATTACGCAGGACTTATACTTGATGTTCGTGCAGACTAATCGTCTGTTAGAAAGCTTCTCTATATTTAGCTGCTCGGCAATGTCCCTTGCCGATCCGCTAACGTTGTCATTGATGTCTTGGAGCAACAGTTCGAATTCGGCCGTTCTGGTGACTCCTGACTGCTGAAAATGTTTCTTTCTCATGGCCACGGAAGACACATCCCCACCATAAGCTGCTACCACTTTCACAACATTCTACATGAAAGATCCAGCCATATTCAAGATGTCAGCCATTACTATGCTGGGCAGCTAAAGTCACGAAACCTCGAGCATAAGGAATCTTTTCATCTCGATGTCAGAATGGTCTGCCGAATAGATAGTTGTCGACACGTCCCAAAGAGAAACGAGAAAGATACAATTTGGCGTATGCAATGTGATATTATGTAAGATTGTCTTCTTTTTACGACCTGCTAAAAATTTAACAAAGCCCGGTGCACCCTATATGACTGTGTATATAGTACAATTATATATATGCATATTATATATATGCATGATGTATATGAATATATCGTTCCCCACCCTAGTGAGTGAGGAACGATATAATGGAATCAACTGCACCCCACAGTGCAGAAGACACCTCATCAAGTTATATATATGTTACAGCGTTATAATATGTACATTTTGCTAACACTACTTGGGACATACCCAAAACTAGGTTTGGATACTACATTTTAAAGACTTCTATTTAAACTTTAATTTAAACATAGCATGTGTGTGTGTGTGTGTGTGTGTGTGTGTGTGTGTGTGTGTGTGTGTGTGTGTGTGTGTGTCTGTGTGTCTGTGTGTGTGTCTGTGTGTGTGTGTGTGTGTGTGTAAGACATAATCAAACACACATGCTCAATGTATGTACTTTGCTTGTCTGCTGGTAGCTTGTGCCGGGTATTAAAACACCTAAAAGTCATAGACAGGTGAAACAACTAACCCCAAAACCCACCCTGATGAGTCCAGATTTGCCGTATTTTCAGACAGTGTTCGAGTGAGTGTAGATCACAGAGAGACTCTGTGAACAAGAATTTGATGTGAAAAGATTGCAGCCAACAATGAAACAAGGCAGCTATTCTGTAATGGCCTGGAGAACAATTTGGAGCAATGGTTGATCAGAGATGGTGGAGTGTGATGGAAATATAAACTCAGATAAATATGTGTCCACACAGTAGAAAGGACTCCCTCCAATCTTCTCTAATGTTGAAATGATTAAATAGGACTATTTATGGAAGATGGGGCTCCTTGTCCAAGATTGGTTGGAAAAGAATGGTATTAAAAAACTTCCATGGCCAAACCAGGCACCAGATATGAACCCTGTTGAACAACTCTGGGGCATAATGGACAAGACACTTCGTAAAAACAACAAGAAAGCATCCCTAAAGTCATATCTTTTGGGGTTACTGCATGAAAGTTGGCAAGAATTTCCGCAAGAGAATATTCGTCATCTGATCAATAGCGTGCCTTACAGGATCCTTGCATTAAAAAATGCAAAGGGCATGTCTTTTAAATATTAGACATGCACGTTATAATGATTAATAAATAATTTGAATATATAATTTCAGATATAAATGAATTTTAATGGTTATAACGGTATCTATTTGCTTCTATCATGTCTGTGTATATCGCTCCTGGATGGAATTTGGGCCGAGTTGTCTCTCTGGACTTTTAGACGTTTTAATACCCGTATCTTTGATGGAGTTATCTCCACCACGTCAATGCAGACGACAGACGAACGAGCTAAGCGCATTCATTGAGTATATGCGTTCGATATGCTTCTAATTCATACTTGAATTTATCCCTACGTATATACCGTCCGGGCATACCAGCAAATGGCTTTTTACACTATTTGCATATAGTCATGGACTGGCGATTCAGTTCCGTTCAGGTACGTGATGTTGATAAGCCACAAACATAACAAGACATTGATGTTCATCGTTCCTGGATGAGATTTGAGGTTAACTGTCTCGCTGCTTCTAATTCATACTTGTATGATAGATCGCTAACCACTACACACATTTTTTCTCTCCTTGTTTCTTTCTGTGTTCCTTTCTGTGGAAGAGCGTAGGCTCGAAACATTAAAGACGTTTTCAATTCCCGAGCGTTATACTAATACATCTGTTTGTTTTCTACACCACCTGTCTTCGTCTGTTGTTTTTTTGTGAATTCACCCTATATATATATATATATATATATATATGTATGTATGTATGTTTGTATGTATGTGTATATATATATATATATATATATATATATATATATATATATATATATATATATATATATATATATATATATATATATATGTATATATGCACATATATATGTGTGTATACATAAATACATACATAAATGTGTGTGCATGTGTGTGCGTGCGTGTGTGTAAAACACTTAGAGGGTCTGAAGAAAACCGCTCAATCATTAGACCTGTCTAAATAACAGTGGTTTGTGGTTTTATGCTGAGAATTTCCAATTAACTAGTGACGAACTACCTATATGAAGGCATCTTGTGAAGATTTCATTTTCGATGTTGAGGTAGTATTAGGTAATCATTTGTCTTTTTTATTTTTGTTTTGTATTTTTTGTTTTTATCTATTTTTCATGGTTTGTGCCCTCTCAGAAGACAAACTCTTCCCTTCTTGATTCTTGCTTTTGGCCCGTGAAGCACTAGTCATTTGTTGACTATTCTCCATTTTACTGTTTTTGCGCACAAACAAACAAACTCGCTATAGAATATTAATTCACCACCTTGATTATAAAGATCTCGGAGAATAGATTAATGTAGATTCTTGATTCATATCTGAATGGCTCGCATCCATAGATTGAGACATGGATTTTTGGTTTGGTTGAATAATAGTTTACAGATCACTTGAAACCAAATCCTACCATCTCAATGAAATCCTTTGATCTCGGAGTTCCTGTTGTTGCTAAGAAACGAAATGATCTGTTCTGTAAATATCAAAGCGGAAATAATATATTATACTGTCGCTGTTGTTATTGCTGCAGTTGTTGATGATGACGACGACGACGATGATGCTGATATTATGATATCCAGATGATAATGATTTTGAGATGATGATGATGACAACGACGGTGACGACGACAACGACGATGATACAATTGATGATGCAGATGATGTTGACTGTGTTATTAATGTTGATGCTGTTATTGTTGATATTGATGGTGCTAGTTGTCTTATTGTTATTGCTTATGGCAGTGTTGCTATTGGTGCTGTTGTTGGTAGTGGTGGCAGTGGTGCTGTTAGTATTGATACTTAGTCTAGTTGAAACTTGGCTGAGTATATTTAATTATAAAAGACATTCTAACCGTGAACAACATGTTTTTTTTTACCTGTGCGCAGGAAACCTAAGATTATGTTATCTAACGTTTCCATTTTTGAAATGTAGGGCATGATATGAAGAAGACTTGACTGCCATTTCTGTGAGGTCGGGCTAGAAAGGCCTCTACAAAGGCTAGTTGTGGTTAATGATACACACGTTGTTAATAGTGACTTTTTGTTATATGTCTCATTTGGCGAACGATGGCGTCTTCAGTTACTGGCTTCCAACGGGCTAGTTACTGGCTTTCGACAGTTTGCAAAATACGAAGGTCGTATTCTGAAACATGGGCGAACGAAAATCGTTTGCTGAGTTCGATCGGCCAAGTTCCTATGTGATAACAGAGTCACATTTGGACTCTTGCTTGACCACTGCAGATGTGTGCTATCTAATTTCACGATGTGTGCAGTTTTACAACAGTATGTTTCCAAACTGTCTACGAGGATCGACAGAATGGAGGCGGTAGATGGCTACCTTGACGTTCTGTCTTGACTTTCGACCGAAAATACAGATTGCTTAGAAAATCCGATTTTAGCAACTGAAGTGGTGGAATGAGCTGATGCACTGTGTAAGTGACAAACTATCAGAACTGGTTGCAGTGTTCTGTGGGCTATATTTCTATATACCAGATTTGTTCACTACTATTTTGGCAGCTGTCTATTGCACTTATGAAGGCGGAATGGGAGCGTCTCTATTCGTGTGAGTTGCGATATTACTGAGAAAGCTGAAATTGTTCTAACAAAGGGAATAAAAAAATAGTTTCAGGTTCACAACTTTGTTAAACTCAGAGTGAGAGATACTGGCCACGGGGCTCTCCAAGATGTTTGGGTTTGTCGTCGCTAGTGCTGTTCAAAACGAACAAACTTGTGTGATTATATGTAGTTCTACCCGTTACAATATTTATCTCGTCTAAGGCATTATAGCGCGGGTTGGCACTAGATCTAGCTTTAGTAGGAAACTCATAAATTGAAATCAGTTTAAAAGTTTCGACAGTACTGTACATTGCTACGCAACGTGACAGCTATCTTATAGTCATCCATTTTCGCTTCCGCTTCAGAGACCAGATCACTACAATACACTGCGACATTTGTATAGTGGTTTACCTAAAAGACAACTGATAGGAACCGTTTTGCCGGTGCACTAGGTCTGTGTTGTGTCTCGTCGACACCGTTGTGTCCTTCTT